>NC_091485.1:43826612-43986335 GCF_947461875.1 Haliaeetus albicilla
TTTTATTTGCACAGATCAATGCTTTTATAATCCATTTAAAATAATATACTTGCCACTAGGTGGCTATTTCTGATCAGATCATTTTACCATTTTAATTACATTTTTAATATCCTGGCTGCATAAACAAAGATAAATTACAAGCCTTGCACTATCTGGCTGCTAGCTCAGGCACAATCTGTAATAATATCAGCTTTTGTTTGTGCCTCCTCTAATTAGATTCTGAAATCTAGGCTTTATCAATCAATAATTTTAATTTCAGAATTGCCTTTTGATCTTACATTTCATGTTTGTTTGCAGAAAATGATCAGTAGGACAAAGCTGATAATTTATGCAGAAACAATCTCTCAGCAGAGTTACAAGCGCATTCCTAGCCATCAACACAACCCGGCAGACTAAGCTTGACACAGGTCTAATTAGCATGCAGATATGTGTCGCCTCATTGGCAATTCAAATTGCTTTTTTATAATGTACCTCAAATTGTGCTACTCAAACATTGTATTTGATTTCCCAAGCCCCCTGGGCATCCCATAATGTCTCCCTTCATCCTGGGTACGAAGCATTTATTGAACAATCTGCTTCGACTCTGGCTATCTTTTTGAAAGCACCCAAACATCGTAACCATGGGACCAGCTTTTCCTCCTTGTCAGACAGCAACTTGTTCTTCTGCGGAGCGGCGGGTGCCACGTCCGTAGGTTTAGCGATGATATGTTACCTTGCGAGCTCCTGCTCCCACGGTGGCTGCTCTGTAGAGGGCTTCGTTCCTGTGCCACTCATCTAAAAAGGGGGAGGATGTCTACAGAGCACACATTAATATGCGGCACATAACCACATCTCTGAATGCCAGCCTTCCATTCTTCATTAAACAAAATGGCTGGATTGCAGTGATTGTTTTCCCCTCCGCACACGCACGCGCGCGCAGACACACACACCACGCACGCAGGCACATACCCACACACCCCCCACACGCACTCCGGCTTTCTCTCATTTCCTCCTTCACGCACACACATGCACTTTCCCCACGCACACAAACACACACACACACACACATTCCCCCACACACCCCCCCACACACAACATTCCCTGCCGTAGCGTGTTGTTGTCAGTACGGTGAGTTACGTGCGAAAAGTTGTCTGCGGCATGCGTGACACGCGAGGAGATTCCTGCCAACGTCAGGGCCCTTTTTTGCCATGCAGCAACAAGTGGCAGAATCAATGGTGTACAGTTATTCAGCAATGTAATTCATTTCACTGGCTTTGGCTCCTAGCCAGATCCGCCATCTGTCTCTTGCTCTCCCTCTCTCTCTCTCGCCTGAATTTGTCCTACATTTCGTAATGTTACGTGCTT
Organism: Haliaeetus albicilla; assembly: GCF_947461875.1. Taxonomy (NCBI): domain Eukaryota; kingdom Metazoa; phylum Chordata; class Aves; order Accipitriformes; family Accipitridae; genus Haliaeetus; species Haliaeetus albicilla. The sequence goes on from NC_091485.1 coordinate 43,827,957, forward strand.
GCCATCCTTATTCTATGTCAGAGGTACAGCACGAGCCTCACCCCTGTTCCGGCGTGGAGTTCTCTGAGTTCAGTGGCACTTTGGATATTCCACTTTGGTGCCACGGGAAGAAAAGGGTAAGCAAAAAACAGAGGGATAGCTGCAAAGAAAATGGTGTTCTTCTACCAGAAAGCCAGAGCCTCCGCTTTTTATTTAAAGCATTGATATGGATCTGTCTCACACGGGAACTTTTCCTGCTTCGTTAGAGTATCTTCGTTTTCTTTATTGGATGCTGGCACTGTACGCCACTGCACAGCTCCGTGGAATGCCTGCTGTTGGATACTTGCAGATCCCTGCCACCAAGCAACCTCCTGCATTGGAAATCGGGTGACTACTCCAGGATCTTATGCGTGCTTGCTGTTTGAAGCTGCAGAAAAGTGAATAATCAATTAAGTATTGATTTCTTGTAAGATTTGGTAAATTTCAAAGGCAAGACAAAGAGGATGGCTTAAGGAAAGCACTGCAGGGACTTGGCGTAAATTAGACAACTAACAGCAGTGCAGAATAAAATAACACCTCAACTGAATATTTCCTTGGAAGAATTAGCACTAGCTATTGGAAGACGATGGTGGATTTAATCAAGACGGCAGGCATGCTTGAGTTTTAACCGTGAACCTGAAAGAGGAGCTAATTATAACCACCTTTTTATATGGAGCTAATTTGACTGAATGGATGCAAATGTGCTTTATTTATGGATGAAGAAGCAAGCCTTACAGCATTGACTTTGGGATCATCGCATATGCTAAGCTTTACAGCTTCTCTAAAAGTCAAGCCTACAGTACATTTTTATTTACTGAGAAGGTATTTATATGTAAGCATAAGCTAGCCGTACAAAAGATTCATCAGAACAATGTACTGTGGCACTGAGGATCTAATTATAATTTTGCAGCATTTCATGTTTTCTCTAATTTGGTGCTTTTCAACCCTTGGTTGTGATGGGCTATAAATGGGACAATAAATGTATGATTTAAACTATTGTGATTTTCATTGTGTAGTTTATTAATCGTACTGTAGTTTTCTTAGCGTGTTTCTGAATTATTCAGCAGTAATTTATAATGAAAGAAGCAGAACTGGTGGGGTGGTTTTAAATTCATTTATAATCTTCTTACAGATCTAAATGTACAGGTTCTACCAGCCGATGAGCTCTATATAATTACGAAAGAATGTAGAAATTTTCAGATAAATGGGGCACTGACTTTACAATGGGCACAATATTGTATAATCAGTAAAAGGAGGATTGTTATGTTTTGACTCTGTGGAGACTGGTCTTGGTTAGTTAACTCCTTCTCTGCTGATAATGGTAAGCAAATGTACCTTATACGAGAAAATAGGGGGAGAATGTAATGTATTAGTTTGATGTTTTGCTAGTCTGAAACCTTAGCATTTTTTTTCCCCATTTATTTCCATTTCTGTTACTTTTCTTTTCCCTATTTGCTTCTCTGGTTTTTGTCGGGTTTTTTTTTTCCTCCTGTCTTGCAATCTACATTCCCTGAGCAACCACAGGAACCAAGTTACATTAAGCTTCAACACAAAGACGATGTAAGAATAATGAATCCTCATTTGCATTGACATTTGTATTCAGATTTGCCAGGCTATAAACTTGGCAGATCAAGCGGAATATTAAGTAGAGGCTTCCATGGTAAATTGCGACTCTTGCAATTGCTGAGTCTTTTTTCCTGTTTTTTTGCATATGTGTGGTGTGTGTGTGTGTGTATGTGTGTGTACATATGTATGTATGTGCATATCTGTAGTGGCAGGTAAAGTCTCATGACTACTTGATTTCTCAGAAGCACATTGGCTCTCTTTCTCTTTCGGTATATGATGTCAGTTTATGCAAAATGAAGCAGGAATACACCAGCAGTAAGCATTTTAGTTGAAGATATAGTGTGACATATGACTAAAGTATTAACTCCCTTGTCTAGAGACCACGTGAAAGAATTCTTTAAGCAAATAGATAAACACTATTGCAAAAGCAAACAGATCTTCTGCATCAGCTGGAGGTTTGATTTCACTGCAAGTAGAGTCCAAAGCACAAGCTGTGACATAGCACTAAACCTACCTGCAGCATAACATGATACACTGTTTTATTTCTGATGGTGCTAATATATGCATGTATGTTTCCATTAAAAACTTGGGCCTTGGTATGCCTACTATCAGGTGCTCTCCACTTTGGTTTGGTTGGACTGTCTCCAGCTTTACAGTAGTATGTGTGAGAGAAAAGTTGGCCCTTCTCATCCAGGGTTGGACGTTGAACCTTTTCCTTTGCTGACATTTGCTGAAGAAGAGGTGATCCTAGCTATACATTTCCATAAGAATTCTTCCCTTCTCTCTCTGCATGAACCTTTTTCAGAATGAATAATTGCAGAAGTTATCATTCTCCTCTTCAACTTTGTGTTATTGAAAGTAATTTACACACAAACTTTGGAAACTTTAAGTTATCTGTAACATGGATTACATTATTTCACAAGCAGTGAAAAACTGTTCAGTTAACAAGTACTAAAAATGCTCCATAACTCGTATTTGCTACCCATAGATTTTAAAGTAGTTGTCTCAGGACTCCAACAAAGTTCTCCGGAAAGAATCTGAGAGTGGCACTGAATTAGGACATGCAGGAAATGCTTCCAGTGCCTTCTTTTTGTACATAGCCCCTCCGTACCACATACATAAACACAAACTTAGGAAAGAGAATGGCAGCAGAGTCCATAGCATGTGTTTTCATAATGGCTTATAACCGGCTTCTATGTTAAAGAGGTACTATGATAAAGAAAAATCCTGGAATTTTTTCCAGTCTTTCCTAAACAAGTTAAGGGACTGAATTTAAAAACTTAATCTATCACTGGTCATTTAACTTAATCCTCTGAAAAGCAAGTGCAATGCAATGGCTAAACCTGTTGTAAACAATACTATACTGTATAATTGTTGGCTATAATTTCAGCTGAGAAAGTCATATCAGCTTTGTTTTCTGTTAAAATACATAAAACCCTAATAATGTTTGGATTTACTTTCATTTTGTTTTTACACGGTAATAGGATAATTGATCATGCAGGGAACGGTCAGTTGTAATGTAGTGTTTGCTAAGGGTGGAAGATGATATGCTGCTCATGTAGAACGGTGACCTATGGCAGGCAAAGGCAGCCATGCATTGTTATTTGTTTGCTATTTCTGAGAAGCTTTAGAACTTGATTCTTTTAATATGGGGAAAAACATGGAATATGGTGTCTATTTCCTTTGAAAGAGTATTCTGGGCTACATTTCTAAAATGGTGCTTAATGTAGAAGGGAAAGGTAGAACTTTCAAGATATGTTTCCATACTCCACTTCCTCATGCACATCATCTTGATAAATTAATATTAAACTTTGTTGTTTGGGTTAGTATGTGTAGTTGCCATTAACTGTTTTGGAAATTTACCCTAAAACAGTTAACAAAGTGGTACTTTTCTGAGAAGGGAAAAACAAAACAATATCTCATTGGCTTCTCCCCCCACACACACAAAAAAAAAAAATCCAGTGTAAAAGAAGCCTTGAGATTTAAGTTACCAATCCATAGAGAATAACAGATTAATAAACTGTCATGTTTTTGCTGGACATGCATTTACAACAGTCATTCACTAAAGTGAATCCTTTGGAAAATTAATTCCTGTGGGGGTTTTTTTGGCCCTATACAAAATTCCTCAACTTTCTGCTGCCTGTGACTATAGGACCCAAAGAAAGGAGAGATGAATGAAAGTACTATAAGGTCCAAATACATTCATCATATTCAAAGATAAAAACACCTGGCATAAAGGAAGGTGTGAAGCTAATATTTCCTGGGAGAAACTCCTATCTGTTCCCTGGCCTTTTATGTGTACTGTGTTGTTGAGTAAAATCATAGAATCATAGAATGGTTTGTGTTGGAAGGGACCTTCAAAGGTCATCTCGTTCCAACCGCCCTGCCATGGGCAGGGATGCCTTCCACTAGACCAGGTTGCTCAAAGCCCCATCCAACCTGGCTTTGAACACTTCCAGGGATGGGCCAGACACAACCTCTCTGGGCAACCTGTTCCAGCATCTCACCACCCTCACAGTGAAGAACTTCTTCCTTACGTCTAATCTGAATATAAACTGGAGTGCTATTCATAACAAAAATATACTGTGCGGTGGGTATTCACCATCACTGGACAGACTGTAGCACAGTCAGCCCAGGCATAGCATACAGATGCTTTAGTAGGAAAGCTCAAGGCCTGTTAACAACATTTCAGTCTAGCTTGTTGTGTTGCTAAAAAATTTAAGAGTCTAACAACACAGAGCTCACTATATATAGTAAGGCCCATAGAATTTAAAAGTGGACTTCATCTTGGGACTGAATTGTAAGCTTTCTGCATCTGCAGGAATGTAGTTTCCTAAATAGTTTTCTTCTGATTACTTTGTGCATGTAGCAGCAGTTTGAACTTAGGCAATTTAACTGTTTTTGTTATATAGACAGTAAACCTTTTCCCCTTCATGTTTTTTGTTTCCTAGGCACAAAGGAGACAGAAATGATTTTTAAAAGAAGCAAATAGGTAGAAATGCAAACAAGGGAGGAGAAGAGATAAGTTTGAGACTGAGAAGTGGCTTTTGCACTGGCTTTTTGTAAATGATAAGAGTTAAATCTTTCTTTCCGAGGTGAAACTTTTGTGTTCTGCTTTATGGTTGCTTCAGTGGTATGTCTTTTGAGACATTGTATCTGTAATCTCCAATTGTGCACGCTGCAGTAATTTACAACTAATAATTGAAGGTTTTGTGCAAGATTTTCTAGTTTTGCTAAAGACTGCTGGGAAAATGTAATCTACTGAAATGCATTATTTGTGCTACTTTGGCAGTCCAAGAAAAAGTTCTTTTCCTTAATAAAATAAATATGCTTTCAATACCAAGCGCTTTCACATGGCAAAGCTTTTAATTTAATTGCCAGGATTGAGTTAGCTATTTTCAGTTTCAAGCAGTTCTTCGATTACTGAAGACAAAATATAATGACTATAAATATTGTTAGATAATTAATAAACTGGATATGCACAAAATTCCCTCAGACCTGAGATCACTTTCTGTGGTTTGTTACTTATTGCATCTTGTATCAAATTACAATGCAATCCTGTAATTTGTGTTTGCATAGCATCCACCATAATAAGGCTCCAGTTCTGATCAGTATCATAACATAAATAATAATAGAAATGCATTGTTTTAGACAATAGGCAAGCTTTCCAGGGTGGTTTTTTATTTGCATAATCAACACTGTCTCATTTAGTTTAGTGGTTACTGCTTTTGGCAAAATTCTGTGGTCATTAATTGTGCTTTGAATTTCATTGGGAATTTTCCTTAATGAGAACAGATTTTGATGCAAGGTCAGCTCTCTGAAAACCATACCAACCCACGCTTCATTATTGTCACAGTGAGTCATATAGTGAGCAACATGGAAATCACTTTACTCGGCACTGAACTTGGCCAGCTCTAGGGCTGAATTCAACACTTGGGTAACAAAACTCAGCAACTGAGCATAGGGGAAGATTGAGGAAAGGGGAATCTAATTTTTGAATTTTAGGTTATTACAGCACAGAGATGAGAGGCAGGGGAAAGTTTCTGTGAAATGGAGGAGGGAATACTGGATCCTGATAAAACATGTACAAGGAGATGGGAAATTAAACAATATTTTTACTGTTAACCTGATGTCCGTAGTTAAAAGAAAGAACAAGAAGCAGAACACAAATTCCAGTCATTGCAACTTGCAATGTATAACTACCAGTTTCTCCTGGATCCATAATTTATGTTGGAACCTGCAATGAATCATGCCACATAGAAGTGGTCCTAGGCTGCAGAAGATAAATCTAATGACACATCAGCTATTACTAATTTAGGGCTGCTCTCAGTAATGTAAGTGGGAGTTTTCCTGTGGACTACATTGGGAGCTGTATTTGGTCTTATTCACAATACACTGAAGTTACTTGTGCTATACTATGCCACAGTCATAAACACTGAATAGGAGGTGGCATTTTAAACATCTGAAATATTCTGAGATGTGTTTATGGGGCCATATTCAGTTTAAATTTTGCTCATCCTGCTCTAAGCATTTTCCTATTAATAGTTAACATAGTAGTTTATCACTGTTGTTTAGAGAAGCATTTGATTTTTCCTTCCAGCAAAATTGAAGTTTTTGCCTAATGAATTCTCTATACAACATATAAAATTTCCTCAAAACCACTTTTCACTTTTTTAAACCATTGTACTCTTCCTTATAACATATAAATAAAATGCTGCAAAAGACAGGTTAAAAAGGATCCGGCTATGAAATTTGTTTTCTTCATCTTGCATTTCTCAAATTTATGTTAGCTTTCCTTCTGTTAACAAGTGCATTTGTGTCCCAACCAGTCAGTAAATTCCACCCTGAAAATCCTCGCAGCCAGAATGACCCTGGTGAATCTTGGATCCACAGTAAAAACATGGAAACGAACTGGTATCCCACTGACATCTTTCAGAATCTTCTTAACAATTACCAAGCCCAGTATACCAAAAAATAGAGAAGTAAGCTATGGTGAAGCTGTTGGTCAGAAATCTAAGTTTGGGGGGGGGGGGGGATGGGAAAAGTGAAGAAGGAAAGACTTATGCATGTGTTGTTGCATCGTAGGAGATATATGGGGCAATGCTGGCAAAAAGGAGCTTCCCTCATAGATCCAGTTAGATACAATTGGTGGGCAGCACTCTTCTAGGACAGTACTCTTCTAGGACAGCACTCGTCTAGGAAATTATTAGCAAAACACAAGAATATAGAGAGCTTTATAGTACACGGAAACATTATTCACACTGTTTAAGCAGTGGAGTTATTTTAGAAAAAAAGACAAAGTACTTTCTAGAATCAACAAATTTTTTCCTCTCTATTCACAGCTTCTTAAAGTTTTCTAACTACTTTGTTTCACACTTTCAGCAATATTGTGTATGATCTTTAAAATTCTACCATCAAAATTGTTTTCCATTTCTTATACATACTACTTCAAGAGCGCTTCTTCTCATACATAATGACTAGTACTATCTGGATGACCTGCTGAAAGTGTTGAAGAGTTTCTCAGCAGGATCAAAGTTAAAAACAGAAAAAAGCTGTAATCTTCTTGATTATTTACAGGGAGATCACAAGTTGAGAGAGAAGGTTACCTCCTCAATAAAAATGGATGATTGTCAAAAACAAAAGCTTAGCATCCTGTGGCGGTTTTTAACAAGTAGTCCACTAGTTTTGTCTCAGTTATGTACTCCAATCTTTTGTTCAATCATTTTTTTCCAAATGAATCTAAGTTCTGGTGTTCCCTATTACTTGCATTTGCTTTCCAATTAGTGCTTTAATCTAATTCTACACCAGGACACTTCCAGATGTTTACTGTTGTGAAGTGTTGAGCATCTTAAGCATATTCAGATCCTCTGACCTCAGCACCACATAGGTTTTGCTCAGAATACCTTGTTATTCCTTGAAGACTCAGTTAGCATGCTCTGTGTCATTAAAAATCAAGTACAAGGGTGGTGATACCTAAGTTTTGCTTTCACTGACATTTTACATTAAAGAAAAAATAAACTGTTTTTTAAAGCTAAATCCAACACTGGCCAGTATTTGGGATCTTTTTCAGATTGGGAGTGCCCATTTCAAAGAGTCATGAGTGACAGCACTATCTAAAATCAGACCTCTGTCCCAGCTATGAAAAATGGCAGTCTCCAATCTTTAACTTGCCTTTTGAAAACACTAACTTCAGTCAATGGTGCATTTTAGATGGGATGTCTTATTTCTTTAAAAAACAAACCATCATTCATGCTGAATTTATCTAATACAAAAAAAAAAAAAAAAAATACCCAAACTGGTTTTAATGTTCATTTTACAGTAACTATGTATTCATGCACAATTGCAGCGAAGATTTCTATTACCCAGGCTGTAAATATGGTAGGAAATGCAATGCAGAGAAACATAGTAGAAAGAGTTCTTGTTTCTGCCCCTGAAAGGGCAATACTGGACAGAGCTGGCTTGAGCACTGTTATAGCCAGTACAAAAAGGGAGGAGTTTCTTCCATTCAAAAGAAGAAAAAATATTATCTTTTTATCATCAAATCATTTAGAAAAGAAACCACAGGTGGGAATCCTGAAAGCTTACATGAGTAAGAAAGGTCAAAAACCAATTTCTGACTCGTTGAAGACACCCTCCTGATTCTTTGAAGTGTGATTTTTTTTCCTTTTTTTTCCTTTTTTTTTCCTTTTCTTTTTTTTTTTTTTCCTTTTCTTTTTTTTTTTCCTAGTGGTATTCTTGGCCAGCCAGGCAGCTTATTAGACAGTCAGGCTGCTGCATTTGACTTTTCTAAAGAATGTGTTGGCTTCTTATTTGCACCTCTATTTAGTTTAAGGTTTGATCTGTGAAGGTCTATTTGGTTTACATGTGGTGATATCTCTATACTCTTGTGATTACACTTGTCATAAAGAGCAAGACTGTTTACTATGATGGTCTCTCAGCCCTATGATTTGCAACTTCCAAACATGCCTAACTCTGTAGATCTTCAAAACATGGTGGAAAACCCTATTTAAAAATCAGTTTTTTTCATGAAGGTGTTGACTGACTTACTTACTTACAGAAAAAAATGCACAATAACATTCTACGGTGGGCATCTGCTTTTGAAGGTATGACTGTGTACTGTGACATGGCCTTAATAATACATTCAGTAAAACTGTTGATAATTGCTAAGTCAAACAAATATTTCTAAATAATACACTTAGTCAAAGAACAGAAAGCATTAATTTTCATATTATATCTCAAAGAATTTGTCTCCCAAAATATGTAGCATACTTTACATTGTAAGTAAAGCAAATGGAGAGAGAAAATCAAGTATAGGGAGGGGAAAAAAAAGATTTGATACCCTGCCACCTGATAGCAGTCACGTTTCCCATTATTGTCAAATGTGGCAGATTTTTGCTCATAAAAATTACTTTGTGGGGGAAGGGAGAAAGAAAAAGGGGGTTACTGACTCAATTACAGTCCTGATACTTCAGCTAAACACCTTACCAAAAACTGGAGATAATTAAAAAATAAAAATGACAGAGACCATAGAGGTAAAATCTCCTGGGAAGTTTTTCCTATATGGTAATGATTTTAGCAACATCTGTCTGTTACCTCTGTAGGAATCTGATAGCATCTCACAGTAGTCAGGGTTGGAGGAACATTCTGTGCTGGACAAGAGTCAACCCTGAAAGACAGCATACATTTTCCTGTTAGAAACAACCTTTTTTTTATCTGGACTTGACTGAATCATCAAATTATTTTCCCTATGTGAATATCCTTTTCTGAGATCTGCTTTTATCATAAAGCAGAAATATGTCATTTGTGAAGGAGTGAAAATATCTGACTACAGCTTCTAGATTCAATTTTCTTTATATGAAACATTCCAAGATCTGTTCTTATTTATAATTCTTATTTCACTAAAAGTGCCCCTTAAAGATAAAGTTTTTCATAGTCTTATTCTAGACATACTAAGAATAAGTTTATTACGAGTTAGTGTGTTGTTGTACCACAGGTTGCACAGAAGTTGCTGTGATATTGATTGCAAATGACCTATTGAAATTTGGAGGCAAAAAATACACACATCCCACTTTCCCCAAGGAAAAAAAAAAAGAAAACCCAAACCTGCTGGATTTCAATTGAAGGTTTGCAAATCATTGTGTGAAATACTAACCTTTCATCGCATTCAACAGATCCTATTATGTGACAGTATGAATCTTCTAATCAAGCTGCCTAAAACCCTCAGGCCATGGCATGACAATACAGTAAATCTTGCTTCAGAGCTCTTGCTATAGGACTGGAAATGCCACAGCCATGTGATGCAAAGCACTCATCTGGTATAAGATCACTCTTATGTTTGTACCACTGACTTTTTGCTGGATCAGGTATGATTTTTATTCCTACAGCTGACATAAAACCCCTATAAGAGCAAAAAGCTGATATAAATACGATATTGCGTGTTCTGTCCAGTTCAGCAGTAATGCAATGGCATATCCATGTTTGAACAAAATCAAATTAGTACCTGATACTGCAAAAATCTAGTATAAGTGGTGGTGAAATTGAAACCTCAGAAAAAAATCATTTTCTCTGTGGGCGCGTTGCTGATTTCCAAAATGTCTAAAATTATTAGGAGCGCTGCAAAGTCATATACTGAAGACTCATCATAAAATTAAAGACTTTGTTCTACATGTAGACTTAGGTACCTAGTGGAACTTACTAAAAGTTTGAGTTCTACCACATAATACTCAGTACTAGTAATATGAGTACAAGTATGCAGTATGAGATCCTAAAAATCCTGTTGTCCTGTGCCGTATCGTGTATAAAAGTGTGGGCGTTAATTTTTTGGGATATTTTTTCAGTTGCTCCTAACTGTTGACCAGAAAGTTGGAAGGGGTGACATCCTTCTACAGTACATTCTCACTGGTTTTCACTGCCAAAGTTTTCATGATAATCATCAAAATTTATACCAACAATTGTCCCTGACTGTGCTTAATAGTAAAACAAGATGGAAAGAACATTTTCAAGAACAAATTGTTCATTTGTATGCAAACTACTTGTGCTGAATTTGTTGAAAACCTCTTACTTTTGCCTTACGCCCACACCAGTGCTGTTCCAAAATATTCCAGTTTCAGCATACTTAATTCTTATTGTTCCTGGCACAGCTTGCAGAAGAAAGGGATTCTGAGGGGATTTCAAAGCTACTTGTGTACAGTATAACAGTTGTCTAAAGCCTAACTGAACTGTGTCAGTTAGCATCCAGTATAATAATAACATGCTTGATACTGCTATACTTTAAATACAATTGTACTCTTTTTTGTAGAATAAAGGAGGATCAACAGATGACCTAACAGTTATTAGTAGTCCAAATAATAAGCCTACTTCTTATTTAGTTGCCTTTCTTTAGTGCAAATACATTATGACGTATTATACTTGGAACTCAGAAGGATCCGCTTTCAAAGTTTAAAGCAACTGTTGGCATAAATGACTGTAAAAAGACTTTTGAAGTGGAAAGTATTAATCAAAACTGGAAGATATTCAAAGGCAAATTAAATGCATGTTCATAAAGCTACAATTTTGCAAACAAGTTAGGTAAAAGGATGTTAAAAGGAGAAGCTGAAGAAGCAATAAAACATGACTGAAACATATAGACAAAATAAGTACATTGAAAGAGTTTTGTGAGATTCTCAGGAGAAAGTTCAGTTATGCCTACTTTTGATTTTGGTGGTGATGATGGTAGGAAGAGAAGGAGTGCAAGTGATTAAGGCATTACTGTAATACTTCAAGTAACTTGGATCATTTCCTAACACCTTAAAGCCTTTGGAAAAAAAATAGCTGTAAATACCTGTTTTCCAGCCGCAATCAGTGACACCATAGTTTTTAATAACAAAGGCTTGGAAGAGCTGTAATTTTTCCAAAGCTCTTCTCTAGGCAGCGTTGGATTTATTTACTTGGAAAAGAGAACTAAAAGGTCTGTGTTTCAGATTTCTTTTCTTCTTTGCATTGATTTTGTTTGGAATTTCAATGCATCTGGGCATCACCAAATGTGACACTATTTCTACCCTCAAGTCTTATCTTACTGGTGTTTGAATGTCCTTGACCTTATGCAAGTGAGCTGGAAGTCCATCTGTCTGACTGTTGCAGAGACTCCCAAGCAGCAGCTATGGCAATATTCTTCCTGGCTATTATGCAAGTGCATTGGATAAAAGCTTTTCTTCTGCCTGATGCATGTAAAGTGATGAGGAATCCCAGCCTTTGCATTTTGGAGAGTGCAGGCTGCCTACCAGTCTGACTCTTCTCTCCATCACCCACAGAAGAGCTGGAAATAACGTGGTTGAAATCACCCTCTATCTGAAGCTGCCAAGCCTTTGTCTACTGACTGTTTCTGCTGAAAAGCCAAAACAGGGGCTGGTATTTTTCAACTTTTCTGTGATCACTTGACATGCAGTTCCTGACTTCAGAGGTAAGTGTCATGCCATCTTACAGTAATGGCTGTCAGATAATTCTGCATGAGTACAGTTTTAACTCTAAACTGGAAGTAATTTAATACATCTAATAAATATATACAATTGTTGTCCTTATCCTGACTTTCTGTAACTGATGCTATCTATAACTCTTTGCATTTTTATGCACCAGCATATTAAAATTTCAGTCAAATTTTGCTTCAGTTTGCTTGAAGAAAGTGTGTGTGTGTCTGCTCATCTGTCTCTGTGTATATGTGTATCGAAATAGATTTTCAAGGTGGTAATGTGAAATATACAAGTAAAGAGTTCAGAGATTGGCTGTAGACCCAATCATATGTCTCATATTGAAAGAGAATTACTTGGCTGATTTGTCTCAAAGAGATTTTGGCAGCTTTTCATTTGTATTTTCCACCAGTAAGAGACATCAAAATAAGCACAAAGATTATTTTTCCCCCTAAACTGCCAAATTAAAACATTTGCTGTCGGTTCCTTCCAGTTCAGTGCTCTTTCATAGAATCATAAAGTAACCAACTATGTGAACAAGAAAAAAAGTCTGATAAATATTTGTATTGGGCTTTTTTCAATCAGAACTTCATAGAGATGTTGTGTTGGAAGGGACCTTAAGAGGTCATCTAATCTATCCCCCTGCTCTGTAAAGGAACAGCTATCCACAGAATGTTACTGACAAACATTTGTCTAACATTCTTTAAAAATAGCCTTTGCAGGGTCTTCCTCCACCTCGCTGAGCAACCTGTTCCAATACTATTCTTTTAATAACTTTTCCATAATATTTGAATTAAATATTTTTCTGATGCAAATACACTGATTGCTTCTTTCCTTACCGCCAGGGAATATGAAGAACAATTGATCACTCTTATAACAATCTTTTATTTAGTTGACTACTTTTATCATTGTTTTCTCTCAGCTGTTTGATTCTGTTGATTGCCTCAGTGGCGAGATAGATAGATATAGATATATATTTATATAACATTGGTCTCATTGGTATAGAGTTTGACCCTGCCATCTTTAATAAATATGGATCTTTGCCAGTGAATCTGATATCACATTATATGCATGTATATATAAACATACTGAGAGAGAGAGACTACAGCTTCTAAGTGAGCAATCTGTAATAAGTGTCAATATTCAGGTAATAAATTTCACAATTTCAGAAACTATGAAGCATAGATAATGTATATTTATATAGCTGATATATTTGACTTTCCACTTGCTGTATATATATATGGTACTACAGTGTGTGCAAAAATGGTACAAAATAATGAATAAACTAAGAATACAAAAATTCATTTTGTATCAGAAAGAGCTCCTGTGGCTTTGGGATAGTCACATTCTGCTTAGTGACCAGGATATAAAAGTGTGTGTCAGCTTCAGGCTAATTATTTCATAGCCAAACATTGTCTTTATGAGTAAGGCACAAAAACATACAAAGACACATACACAAAAAAAATCACAAACCACTCGTGCTTCTGAGCTTCTAAATCAGAAACAGAGAAATACCACTAAAAATACAGGCTTCAGTTTAGTTCAGATTTTTTAACCAATGAACTCTGGGCAGGTTCACTTTTTTTTTTTTCTGTGAAGGGTTCACCCAACCATCATCAAAATCAGTTGTAATGAAAAGAACTGCAATATAAAAAAAAAAAAAAAAAAAAAAAAAAGCTTTGAAAGACCTTAAAGTTCTGAAACTTTTGATCCAACACATGTTGTCCACAGGCCTTCTTAAAGAGATTTCCAAAAGGGGAAATCTATCCTTCTAGTTCCAAATACAAATCTGGAAAAAAGGTCAGAAGGGGAGCAAGCACCCTCATAAAAACTGGAACATTTGGGTCATTATCCCACAATACGATATATTTTCAAAGTCTACTACTCATTTTTTGGCTTCTAGTTTTTATATCCTTTGGTATTTCATAGCAATTTATTTTTCATGTCACATGTTAAAAACAGGATTCCATGTCTTAACAAATGGAAAAGTTGTAAGATTTCATTGTTTGTAACACTCCACACTCAGCATTTGTATGGGATTAACATGCTCAGAACCACAGAGATACTGAGCTACAGCTTCATCCTCCATAAAAAAGAATACATTTTTATTCAGGAAAGAAGAAGTATCAAAGTACTTTCTAGTTCTTTGCATGCACTTGTCTAAAGAAACTTTTTCTTTCTTTCCCTTTCCCTACCTTCCTCTTCTGCTCACCAACCTAAGAGAAAGTATCGCTTTGATTAACTTTTGTCTGTAATGTTGTAAGACTTATATTCTCTAAAAGATACATTTGGACTCAGATTTGTAAAATTTTTGTAGAACACTATCTAATGATCCAGTCAGTACAATTTAATAATATTGTCACAAACAATTCTTTATTTTTCTCTTTTGTGTTTAATGTTGCGGCCTGAATTTGCAAATGCAGTTCTACTTGATATGTATCTATAGAGAAGGAAAAGGATTTTGATAGTTAAAAATTATTGCCTTGTTTAAAATCTTACTCACTCCTCATTTGATCTTCTCCTTTGAAACCATTTTAAAATGTGACAAAGGTGAAAAAGGATCTCAGAGAAGGGCAAGCCATAGGCAGCATTTGAATACCTGGGGATCTGTCATATTCCTATACCAACACACTGGCTTAGTGAAAAATTGAATAAATTACTATTTATTGATTTTTTCACTATTTATAAATTGATGGGAGAGTGTGTAATGAGATCATGCCATTATAATAGGATCACAAATGAAACCCATCCATGAGTTGTTATTAAGGATGCATTCTCATTTTCATTTTGGTTCACTTTTTTTCTGGACTGTAACTACTAAAAATGCCTTTACTGTGAAAATCCCTGAGCTGTATTTTGTGCCCATTTCATTAGGTACATCCATGTTTCCTACTGCTTGTACTTCCCTGATGCGAGGTGGTTAATAAAGGAATAACAGAAAAGTAGACATTCCCTGTGTTCTAGAAGGCAGATTGCAAAGGACAATAGCTTGAGTTGTGGGTCTGAGTGTAGTGTGTCAATTGGTGATGACAAAGGACCATATTAAAACACCCTTCTTTAGGCACATTGTTTTAAAAGAAAGCATTTTGCCCTGGAGGGAGTTCTGTGTTGAGTACATTATGGTCTGGATGACTGAATCACAGTCCGTGCCTCAGCCCTGGTGCTACTCATTGAAAACCCAGCTACGCTGTAGACAGGAGACCAGTGCTTATCTTCCAGATCAGGCTCCTTCCAAGCATGGAGTACTCAGAAGTGAGGTGAAGGTCTCAGGGCTGAGATGGCACTTAAACCTATGCAGTTTGAATCACATCCTGATAGCCCGTCATATGAACTAATGGTCAAAGATAAACTTAATGGAAGAAGCCTATCTACAACCAGTTGTTGGAAGAGTAAAAAATTAGGTTGACAGAATATGCTTCCTGAAGAAAAGAAATGTAAAGCTGGTGGCGTGTTTTAGAGGTGGTTCGATTGGCATGACTGAAACATGAAAAATTATTTTGGAAGCAGCACTTCTTGCAAACTAGAAGAGAGCATGTCCATTTCAATGTATTGGCTGGAAGCCTTTTTAAAGGATCTGAAGCAGATATGCATAAACCCTTATAATGTCCTTTTCTGACTACCAGAAAACTTCCATGCTAATTTTATCAAGCTTTGTACATGATTACTAAGATTGAACAGAACCTAGTGCACAATCTTAAATACAACTAGACAAAATGTGGCTATGACTTGCTAGGATTTACTCAGATTTTAAACAGCAAGAGTTTAAATGGGCTCAAAAAAAAAAAAAAAAAAAGAAGAAGAATCCATCTCATATTGTAAAACTAAGATCCGGAACTTAATGGACCTAAAATGTTTTGGTTTGGTGCTGTCTATAGTATTCTGAAATATTTATAGTACCTAGACACAAAAAAGCATGCATTTAGAATTGCACATCAGTCTTCACTCAGAAGTGCTTTATTTTGTCTAAGTTACACCCTGAACATAACTGTAACATAGCATTTGAAGTTAATTATACCATATCTAGGAAACACCCTGGATTTTATTGCAAGGCTGGATATGCCAAAGGTTTGGGTGCTTCTACTGCCAGCAGCTAGTATCACCGTAGGAAAGTCCAGCTTCTGGCAAAACAGGATAAAACAAGAATTTTTATAGACATAGTGAAAATATACATATATTCATGAGTCAGTGGAATGAGTCACAAAAACCATGTTTTCGCTTGAGAGGAAGCAACTTTAACCCATATTACTGAGTCTTAGATGGGTCAGTCTTTTTTTATTGTAACTAGTTTTATGACACCTTCCTCCTACTTCTCTACAAGTATGAATGAAGATCATGGCATTCTCAGGGTTCCTTTGGTCTGGAAAACTCACAACTTGGACAGCAAAGTGCTTAGGGGACCAATTCCAGCACAAAGAAAAATGATTTCCTTCAGGAGGAGGAGAAACAAAATAGTATAAAACATAAAAAGAGCTGTTACAGCACAAGCATAACACTAGAAGATATAGGTTTGCTAATTAGAAAATTATGTCTGATGCGTACCTTTTCTAACTGCTGCTTAAAGATATTCACCAGTGTGACACTTTTTAACAAAATAGGGAATGAGGTGGCTAAAGCTCTAATATACTCTGAAAATTTAGGACTGGTATTTCTGTTTCCCCGAAAACTCTGGTGTACTCCTGAGCCTTACTGTGACCCTCTAAAAAAAGCACTGTGAGGATCTGATTCTTGTCTTCTTACTTTATGTGCTCTTATACCTTTTGCAGTCTAGTAGGCTGATAGAAAAGTAACTGGATCCATAAATATAATCAACAATTATAAGTATCACAAGAGCAGAAATATGTTCCTTAGCTAAATCTGTATCTTACATAAAAAAACCCAATTTGATTTAAAAAAAAAAAAAAAGGAAATACAAATATCATTATTAAATTCTTTACACTTACTAGTCTTGGGTTGATTTCCCTTACCTTTTTGCATGTACATACAAAGTGTGCACAATAATCCTTGCTGGAATTTTCTTAGCATAGGTTTGGTGAATACCAACAACAGGAATTTTATGACTTTGGTGCATAAGTAATTGTTGCAGTGAAAATTCCTGATTTTTCAGAAATAAATGGTGCATAAAAGCACATAAAAGCTCAGTTAATATGTCTGAGCTTGTTCAAGAACATGGCCCAGCTCAACCAATGGAACTAGTTTTTTATTCAGCAGAGACCTCTTAAATTCATTGCCTCACTGCACAGTAAATCTGTTCTTTTAGCAGGTTTTTCTTTTAGCAGGTAGTCAATTAAGGGGGGGACAGGTGTCCTTATGATATATATCTTTGCAGTGAAGTGAATGTTCTTACAACATTTCAGTTATCTTTAAATTTCATCATATATTATTTAAAGAGTTGTATCTTAACTAAGTTTATGATTTCCTAGGGTGACATGATTATATTTTTAGGCATATAGATGGTGAGGGGAGCATACCTGTATAAGTAAGTCTCTTTCTTTTCACACTCTCAATTCCATATATTTTAACCAGAGAAGAAATACACTCTCTTCTGTTTGTAATTCTCATCCTCTACTCTTCCATTAACTGGTATATGTGCTTCAACTTAATGTGGATAAATAAATGAACACCATAAAGTTAACATTTAGAAATTTAGGATAAGTGGCAAATAGAATACTTAAAATGTACAAGCATTACATTGTTGGTCTTCACTGTTAGAGGAATTTCATAGACTAAATGTCAAAATGGACATAGGTACATTTGGGATGACAGAACACAAACATACCTGTAATGTTTATCAGATTAATTTTTACCTTCTGAGCCTTACAGTGATGTCACTCGTTGCTGTAAAGAAACAGAAAAAGGACAGCAGATTCTTTCATTGAGTGTATGCCATACAAGTCTAATTTTAATTAAATTCCCTACAATTTAGTGTTCATAGAAATCAAATAATTGAAATATTAGATGATTCTGAAATGTAAACCTTATTTCTAATGTAGGCATTAAGCTGTTATAAACAACCATTCTATTCTTAATTGAATTTTCAAAAATCTCCATTATTTAAAAAATAATAAATGTACTAATGGAGTTTGATAAGATTACTGTAACTGAACACTGCTATGAGCTCCAAATACTAGGAACACTGCATACACTGCAGATGAATTAGCTGTTCTTAAATTAAGGAATATTACAGTCAGTAATGGTATGACATTCTTTTTTATGGCCATGGCTTGGGTTATAATGTGACAGAAAAAAAATGTAATGTTTCCAAAATGACAGTTTTTAGATTTGTGTTGCCTGAGGTAGTTCAGCTGAACAATAAACTATAATTTGATTGATGGAAAATTGAAGTGGTTCATCTAACTTGCCAGGCTGTCTTACCCAAGGCTTTGGTTTTGCATGTATGATGATGTATCACAGTTTTGGAGATAATGTTGTTTGTATTATACATAAGATTTTTTTTACACATAAAAATGAAGTCTTCATTACCCAGTAAAGATCAAAATATGCTATGGATTAGCAAGGAATCAGATTTGTTTGAGAATGGATTTGTACCTCAAAATGTGTTTGTTCTCTTTGTGAAACCAAATGATAAATAACATATAGGACCAGAGTGTCTTTATTTTTATGAGCAAATCAGCCATATCACCAGTTATGAAATTATTAACTTAAAGGAAGGGTGACATCTGCACCCAAGAGAAACAATCAGAGAGTGGTAGCTTTTCTTTTATCCAGAACTAATCCTGTGAAATAACAGACTGGTCAGCAGAAATCTTTTAGAAAGAGCAATAACATTTTTATAGATGTATTAATATATACTTAAGGAGGGAAAAAAAGATGAATGAGAAAATAATAAAGATGCTATTAAATACATATTGGTAACATTTATGGGGTTTGGGGTTTTTTTAATTACTGATGCAGTGTGTGTACAGCAACAGTTTCAGAAAAATTACTCTATAATTTTTTTAGCATCTGTGAGGAGAATTTTAAATTGCTCAAACTATTCAGTCACCATCCATTTTTTCCTTTAAATATTTTGCATCAAGCAGGATGTTTGTCCTGTGCTCTTCTGTCACCAAACTAGTAAGGCCAGCCATGTCTAGACAGATAAAAATAAGTCATGGCATCTAGTTTCAGCTGCTGAAGGAAGCAAAATTTGAGGAAAGGATCATATAGCTGGGAGTATGATTATAATGTCTTGTTTTGATTCCTTTTTTCCCTTCATTTTCATTCGAAAGGAAAGGGCAGCTGTTGAGCCATTTTGAAGAAGGGTCTTTCTTGCTCTTTCTCTTCCTCCCTAAGTAGAGGAAATAGCTAATATTGGCTTTCCAAGTGAAACTGTAACACTTGAACTTGAAAAAACAGGAATATTACATCTCTCTCTGCTATTTATTACCCTGCCAAACACTAAACAAGGCTATGATCAAACAAAACTGTGGTAATCCAGTCTTCTGGGAGATTTAATTGGCGTACTACACTCTTTATTTTTTCTACAAAATGTCCTGAATTACAGACGTTCAAGAGTTGGGGCTTAATCGTCAGATAGAGCTTCTTATTATTACACAGAAATACAGGAGAATTGTATTTGAGGCTATCCTTGAAGTAACAGAAGATCTGTCTGTAACGAGATTTCCAAAATTACTGTAGGGAATTCTCTACAGTGGAAGTGCTTTCTTCTTGGGTCATTACATTGCCATAAGTCTTAATTTTCCAGGCATTTTACTCCTTCTCCCTCTGTGTCATGCTTTTTATCAGGGTTCAAATCTGGAAATACCATTGTCTTTTCAAAACTGCAGCTTAAAACTGAACCATGTACTCAAGGAGATGAATAGAGACAATGTATCAACAGTAGGATTGGCCTTTCTCTGTTAGAAAAACAAAATAAAAAACCAAAACAAACAAAAAACCAAATCAACCAACCAAACAAACAAAAACAAAGAAAGGCTGAAAGACTGCTTTTCTGTATTTTGCAAAGTAAACCAGAGACTAAAGGAGAAGAAGCTACAAGATGATAACTGTTTTTATTTATGGAATATAGAGAGAAATCTAATTATGGAAAGAAAGTAAGGATCAGCTAGAAGCATAGGACTGGAGAAGACATTTTGGATCTTCTATTCAAACTCACAGACAGAAGATCATATAAACCCTTTTACAAAGTTATTGAGCTCTGTCTGAAAACCATTTAGGGTAATTTTTACTGCAAGGCTGTTTAGGAAGCCGTCAGAGTCTTACTGCTTGGTAGAGCAGTGAGTTAGGAATGTCCTTCCAGTTTCCAGAAAAATGTAGTAACTGACAACTTATTTCCAGTTCCTCAGCTGGGAATAATCAATATAATGTTTCATCTGAAGTAGCTCTTCTTTCACCTTAGTATTACTAATGGTTTATTGATAGACATATCTATTTTGGGAAATCATCCGAGAAAAACAACTGGAGAAGGGTTGGTAGGAGGAGTATTAGTTGATGACCATGGGATCATCACCGTTTTGGAGCCATGAAAAGGCAAATTTACAAAGTGAGGGGTCAGAGCCAGCAACAGGGAACTATTCATAACAGTACAGCTTGGTAATGGCTACAGCTTCTGTTGCCATCATTCAAGGATTAAATGAAACTAAAAGAAGTATACTAAAGGAAGCAAAAGCAGAGGAAAAACAGCAGGGATGATCTGCTTTTCCTGAGAACATCAGAAAGGGAGAAGAGAGAGATAAACTAAAAGGCTATATTAGTCCAAGTAATAATAGTAGTGTGAAATTGGTCCTGAGTGTCTTTGAGTTGGCAAAAAAAAGGAAGTTCTGAACTGGTTGGTCACAGAAATCCTTGAATAGTCTTCTGGTTGGAGCAGTGGGGTGAAAACCAATCTGCTTTTAAGACACTGCAGACACTTTACATCTCCTGGCAAACTCCATCCCACCTTGACTTTAAAACATTACCTTCTTTGTTAGCATATTTTTTTCCCATTATATATATATGCATCTGATTGTACAGGTTTTGAGGTGGTTATGCATGGATTAATCCCCTTTTTGGAAGGTCTTTTCTCTTTATCTGTGGAAAAGCTTCAGGCCTCAAGTTCTTGAGATCAGGTTAACCATATTCAAGGTTTTCAACCCAACTGACTTTACTACTCAATTCCCATAACAAAATAGATCCTTCTGAAATCCCAAACCTTACCTACTGTCCTACTTTTGTATATTTTCCCTTTAATTTAAATTGAATCAACTTTTTAATTAACTCCATGTTAATTAGTTACTTAACGTTATTTTCTCCAAAAGTACTTCTGGGGGATACTTGATTAAGAAACATGTCGGCTAAACACATCTAGGAATACAGAGTTCCTCTGGTTATTAGTTGCATTTGTTCTCCAGCGTATACCCTGAGAATTAAAATTTCTCAGTGTTGAGAATAGTGTTTCTCTCCATTAATTTTACAGATAACTCTATCCATAGAAACATCCATATCTGATTCCCTGGGTGCAGAGAAGACTTCTGTCCTTAACTACCCCAATGGAATTTCACCATTTCACCAGCCTTCCAAAAAAGTTACTTTGGCCCTGGAAGAACCCTTTTAATATATGCCTATTCCTTCTTTTTTTTTTTTTTTTTTTTATATCTTATCATATGCAATGTTTTTCTGCCATTTTGTCCCATTTTGTCTGTATCTCTGGATAAGCCCAGACCTGCATTTCATACCTGTTTTCTTCTCCAAGGAACTGATCAACCAAGTTCCTTTTTTCCCCAAATGTCTGTTTCCTGTTCTCCGTCACTAGTTCAGGATTCTCTACTTTGCTGTACAGGTTCTTGGCATTTGAGACTACTTCAAAAACCATTAAAAAAAATCCGTAAAATGAGCTAAAAAGAATTTAAATAGGTCTATGGTAGCAATTCAAGTGCCATGGTACCTCAGTGTCTCACTAACATGCAGAAAAATTGAGATAAGCAGCTAGTAGTATCCAAAATTTTCAGATGTAGAAAACCAAGGCAGATTGATTAAATGTCTATCCAAGGTCATGCTGGAAGTTTGTATAGAAGTATAAAAGTATTTACTGCACTTTTCTTGTCTCTGCAGTGCCATGCCTTAATCAGAATACCTACCTACCCTCCATCTGCCTGCAAAACATAGTAACATTGTGGGACTGTTCAAATGGCAATAGGAAAAGAAGACCCTCAGTATGCAATGGCTTGTCAAACTTTGTGACAGTTCACCCTTCACTTTTTCCTGGTAGTTATTGTCACAGCCATCTGTATGCTGATTTGTTTAAAACACAGTTTGTAGAATATGCAACCTTAATGTACACATCTAAATTCTTTGAGCTCTTTGAACATTAGAGAAAAGCAACCATTTGTGACTTTTTAATTGGTGTCAGTTGGCTGTATCATTGTTACTACATGACATATGTTACAAGGACTGTTCCTGCTAAAGGTAGGTGCATAGAATGTCACTTTACATTTTTTGCAAGTAGCCAATATGTCATCAGTTTTGCATAGCACATCATTAGCAACATCACACAGGGTGACAGTACATTGTGCCTAAATACGAAATGCTGATTCCTAGCAAAAAATATATTATTTTTAGGTTGGAAAGCAGTTTCTGTATCATAATGTGGCTTTCTGAACCAAAATGATTCTGTGGTCTGTCACAAAATTGCTAGCTGACAGATTCTACAGAGGAGTCTTTTACATTTATTCACATTACCAACACATTGCAAACAGTGTCTCTCTCATTTGTTTTGGCCCAAGGTCCTCTTAATCTTGTATGAGTGCTAGCAGGCTATTTCCAAGAAGAGAATATAGAAACAGATTTTTGTTTTAAAGATTTTTTTCAGGTACCAAATTTCTATGCCTTCTTTCTAGTTGATTGAGGAATGTAGAAAGTTATGTTTGTTCCTAATTATACTTTAAAATTTTATAAATTTTTAAAAGAAGTACAGCTATGATTCAGATTATTTCTACTTTTCTCTGCCCTCAGACAGTGAGACTATGTGCTCTCCCACTCCTATTAATTTGAAGAATAAGAATAGATTATTTGATTTTAAGGCCAGGTGAGTCTGTTTATCCTCAGGGGAGAATAAGACATGATGTGAAATCCTGGATTCACTGAAAGCAGTAGCAGTAACTTCTGCAGAGCTAGGATCTCTCCCATTGTTCTGTACGTAGAATTCTATCTTAAATATGCAGGAGATTCCTGAATACATCTCGGGCTTTAAATTCAACCAGCCTTTTCTATATCACAGCTCACTTTCTGGTACTAGATGATTTTTAACCAAGACACATGCTTGCAACCATTAGTAAAGTCTTTGTGAAATACAATAAATATTCAGATCGAAAATTCCACTAGCTCAACAGAAGGCATAGACTGAAAAATCTTATTATAAATAAGATGACAACTGCTATCATTTATATATAACATAAGAGGGCATGCAGGCATATAGACTTAAAATTCCTAGCCATAAAGTACTTATAAACCAAAATCAATTTATATAAAGCTTAATTATAAACATATCTCTAAGTTTACAGGATTGAAATTACAGATTCTACATTTTAAAGAAAACAATGTCAAGGCAACAAAGCTCTTGCTCTGCATTTAAAAACACAGGTGAGATCTATATTAAACAGAAGACTTGGAAACAGGGAAATACTTGAGCATATATGAACTGATTTTCTGTAAGAATGAAAATTACTTTTTTTTTTTAATGAGTTACCAGAAGGTGATACCCAGATAGGATTTGTAGAAGTAGGATTGATCCTCATGACATCTCACAGCTGTAACTAAGACTCTTTAAGGTGGTTTTCCCTGGATATAAATGATGAAACTGACCTTACACTACCCAGAATATCAAAGATCTAATAACCCTTCTGAATGATCTGTTGATTAAACCAAATTGCATTAAACCAAACTCAGGCAGGAATGTGTAATTTGTGACCAAGTATCAGTTTCCTATTTTGAGAGATCAAAAATACTAACAGCCTTCCCAAAGAGCAGTGTCCTTCATTGCTTTCAAGTGTAAAAAAGCTAGTGTGAAACATAAACAAAGATCTCTCACAGGGACAAGAGATGACTTTGAAAACCAAATGACATTGCAAGGTTCTCTGCCCCACTGGAAAATTGAAAAACAAGGGACAGTACTTATATGAATACCTTTCACTTTTCTGAGGCCAAAACACATTTGTAAAAGTGCAGTCAGAAAATCTGGGAAAGGCTAGTCCAGCACACAGTATGGAGAAGCCAAAGCTGCAAAGTACCAGCCTTGGAATGCCTCAAAATATACTCAGATCAAATTTACATAGAAAAAAAATAACATTAAAAAAGTACTTGTCTGGTGCTTAGAGGTAGCTATGGAAAAGAATATAGAGGGGGCATCCTGCCTTACAAATAGCAGAACCAGAAGAGAAAAAAAAAAAAAAAAAAAAAGAAAAAAGAAAAACAAAAAACCCACCAAGGAAAAGTCCTAGAGTACTCTGCTTCCTTTTGATACCTTTGTGTGTTTCCTCACGCTTGGTTGCTCTTTAAATTTCTCTCTCCCCAGTCTGCTACTGCTGAGGCAATTATCCCAGGACAGTCCCCCCTGCAGATGTTGCAAGGGCTGCCTTTGACCCATCGGCACTTTTATAGCTGCCTAACTAGCCTCCCCAGATTCAGGAAGTAGAGAGCTTGCCAAGTTACCCGGAGGTCTGGAGGGGTTTAGGCCCCTACCTGCCTGGACAAAGCATCAAGATGACTGTAATGAAAAGAGTCTGGCACACACTGAAAATCTCTTTGCAAGTGGAATTCAAGATCATGCTCTTCAGCAAAAGCATATGATAACTCTCAGGCTAACAGCTGGGCTTCCTTGCAACATCCCTGTGGGACCATTCTCCTTCTCCCATCATTATCCACAGCCTCTAATGCTCTGCCCACTTGCTGTTGTTCCAGGTGAGCTCTTCCTTTAGCCTGGCAGAAATCATTATAAGGCCAAACCATGAAGGAAGATAGAGCACAGCCAATACCACTTTGGGCTGTTGGTTTGTGCAGCACCTGTGAAGAACATTTGGGATTAAATGACCACTCCTAGGCCATGAGCACTGCCAGAAAAGAAAGTCAAAATGAGTCACTGGGCAGATATGTTTTGCCTGTGTGACTGGAAGCACTTCCATAGGTTGCAAGTGTGGTATGGGAAGCCAGAAGGCACATCACTACGCTAGGAGTCTCTGAAGAATGACAATGCTAATGTGAGACAATGAATAAGGTCCAACCTGAGGAATGTTTCCTGCCTATGCCCTCGACTTCTCTTCCATCATTAGCATTTCAGTGCTGTTCTCCTTAATCCTCTCGATCCTCCTTTGCCACACTAAGCACTACAGAAAGATTCTCTGAAGTTTTGCCACTGCTTGTGACTAGATGTCCTAAGAGACTCAGCTTAGTTCTTGGAGCAGGTGCCAAAGAAGTCCATGCTCTTCTCCATATTAGCTCAGGTAACAGGGGTACACAGTCAAGCTACAGCACTGGCTCACAGTCAAGTGCCAGTACCTTACTGCCAAATGGTGATAGCTGACTCTTCTAGGGAGAGGTAGTTTGCAGCTCTGGCATTAGTGTTATATTGACCTGATTAGCAGTTGCCTTAGCTGGACTGTGGTCTTGCAACAAAGAAAAATGGCTCATAGCTGTGGATGGTTAAGTCCTGTCTTCCCTGGTTGTATTCTTGGGCCATGTTACAAACTTCCTTCATGTCCTCTAGCTTAATCTGGTACTGATCACTGACTGTTTACAACTGTGTTGCATCAAAAAGACAACTCTTTAAGAATTCACTTGTAGGAATAAACAAACAGGGTCATCAAAGCCATCACTGTTAGCACAGTGATTGGTTGTACTGCTGCAGAGGCAGAATGTGAAAGACCTGTGTAAATATTCAACTCTGTCTTCATATGTGAAGATGTTTCTTACAGCTAAAAAAAATGTTTCCACGAGGTTAAAATTATTTTTGCATCTCGTGAATCCTTCCCAACATTACTAAAAGGGGACTAAATGAAGGGACTAAAGCTACTAGATAAATGAGGCTTTATTTAATTTATTCATGACAGTAGAATGACAGCAGACATCATCTTTTGAAAGAACATTTGTTATAGATTCCTTATAGAATTAAGGAATGGCTAAAAATTGTTCTCATATATTAATCTTTTGTGAAGAGATCTAAACTGAGAAAAGATTTGAATGCACATTTATTAAAATCATTATGCCTGTTGTAACATTGTGTTTGAAGGAGGCAGACACAAGGGAATTGATTGAAATCACAGTCTTATGCAAGAAGTTATGGATTCTGCAAATTAAAAAGTCCAGGAGAGAATGAAAGGTCCTTATAATTGTAGTAAACTCTTTGGAACATGATGTAGGCCAAAGGCTGTAACTTTGTCCTCATACAACATTCTTATTCAAGAAAAACATAGAAATATGTGTGTAGTTATTGGAACACGGATTTTTTTTTTCAAGGAAATATTCATTATTTTTCAGTCTCATTACAGTCCATTTCAGACATGGACAATGCACTGAACTATTTCCATGGGCTGAATTAGATACAGGCATCACAAATACAGAGCTCATTCTGCACGTCTCAGAAAGGCCAGTTATCAGAAAGAGTCTCTCTCCTCCTTAGCACAAAGCTTGTGGGGAAAAAGGCAAAACAGCTAAAATTCAGAAAAGGAATGTTGATATCACCTGTTCAGTCTTGGGGGCAGACACCAGCAGAAGATTGAATTTCTCAATGATTCATACATATGTTTAAAATACATATGTAGCAAAGGTGATACAAATCCTTTTTTCCGCTTTCACGTTCAAGAAGCAACACATTTTCTGCTCAGAAGTGCAGCTAGTCACACCAGTCCACGCCTTTATCTAAACTAAACTGTGTGATCATGGTCTGACTGAGAGCCACAAAGAAATTCTCAATGACTCTTCTTCAACATCATATTAAGTATATGAGACTGAAAAGATCTTTGCATTAGCTGGTGTTTCTCTTTCCAGTGCTGAGGTCCTTTTTCAAGGTCCTGTTTCTAATACTGAAAGTTTCGGTTGGTTGAGCCAGTGTATCTCAGGGTATATTACTTACCTATACATATATGCATGGCTATGTAGTAATATGGATATATGTAATATATGCTGCATATGTATGTATACATATATGTGTATATGTGTGTGTATATATATATATACAACTTCAAACCTGCCCTTGAGTCCAAATTAACCTGGCATCCAAATTGATTGGGCATAGTATGTTTGCATTTCAGCATGGGCTTTGGCAAACCTGAGAGATGGCAGGAACCTGTGTCCAGCACTGTAAACCTTGGTGTTTGAGGATTTGCCCTCTGATCAGATGCATAGTCAGATTACCCCACTCCCTTATCCTGAAAAGCTTTGCAACAGCTTCCTGTGGGTTTTGTGCCCCTCACTACAAGAAAGACATTGAGGTGCTGGAGCATGTCCAAAGAAGAGCAGCAAAGCTGGTGAAGGGTTTAGAGCACAAGTCCTATGAGGATCAGCTGACGGAACTGGGGTTGTTTAGCCTGGAGAAAAGGAGGTTGAGGGGAGACCTTATCGCTCTCTACAACTGCCTGAAAGGAGGCTGTAGCGAGGTCGGTGTTTGTCTCTCTTCCTGAGTAACAACTGATAGGATGAGAAGAAATGGCTTCAAGTTGCACCAGGGGAGTTTTAGATTGGCTATTAGGAAAAATTTCTTCACTGAAAGGGTTGTCAAGCACTGAAACAGGCTGCCCAGGGAAGTAGTTGAGTCACCATCCCTGGAGGTATTCAAAAGACATGTACATGTGGTGCTCAGGGACATGGTTTAGTGGTGGACTTGGCAGTATTAGGTTAACAGTTGGACTTGATGATCTTAATGGTCTTTTCCAATCTAAACAATTCTATGATACTATGTTCTCCAACTCTGTCTGGAAAGCGGCATTGCCTGCAGCAAGGGAGAGCCCTGATGGCTGTGCACTGCTCTTCTGAGAAGGGGCACAGTAACACTTAGGGGTGTGTAGCCACCAGGTGTGGCCCAAGCAATGGACATACTTTATT
Organism: Haliaeetus albicilla; assembly: GCF_947461875.1. Classification (NCBI taxonomy): domain Eukaryota; kingdom Metazoa; phylum Chordata; class Aves; order Accipitriformes; family Accipitridae; genus Haliaeetus; species Haliaeetus albicilla. Next base: position 43,856,012 of record NC_091485.1, read on the forward strand.
TCACCATCAGAACCACATGCTGCCATCACAGAGGCTTCAGATGTAGATTTCTTCTCTACTTCTGAGTTGTTTAGCTTTACCACTCAAAGAGTGTGACCCTCAATTTTTTCTTATTTCCATCTCTCCTAATTCCAACTGGGGTCACACTGTCATTCCCAATCTGTGGTAGCTGCAGAGTGACTAAGCTGCCTGACATCTGTGACGATAAGGCATTAAGAAAGAAAAGAATTCACTAGAAAAGTAGAATTTGTTGTTCTGATGTCCTGGGACTGTTAATCTTGGTTATGCATATTTGGTTTTGATGGTGCCATGTGGAGGACTGGAAATGTCTAGGGAGATTATAAGTAACAATCTTTTAACGGTTATCCAACATTTAAAACATCTGAGAGAGCTGTTAGATTATCTTCTTTTATAAAATTATTTTTGTCTTTGATGGGTTATTTTAATGTTTTCTGACATTAATGTAAAAACCACAATTCACTGTCCTGAGTGCCCATTCCAAATGACCTTGCTACAGCAAAGCAAATAGTTGTAAATACAATCACAAAACACCTATGAGAAGTCAAAAAAGGTTATAGCATTAGATCCAGCCCATAAGATGTAGTTATACAGTGCTTCTCTTTCACACAACTGTTACATCTTTGTAATTGTACCTCGGAAGAGTCAAGCCTCACCCAAGGCTTTACTGCTGAGTTCTGCCCCAGCTTGTCTGGAGCACATCAGTGACAGAACTTGGCGCCACTGTCCTCTGAACTCCCTTCATGGATACAGCTTGAAGTGGGAGAATCATTCCCTCTACTATAGTATTTTTTTGCTTCCCCTATTAAATCCATTATGAATTTTACCTCCATTTCACACTGTGCCCACATATAATAAAGAAAATTTCTGTCCTTGCTAGAGCTTGCTAGTCTTAAAACTGTAGAGTCTGTGCTTCTGCTGTCTCTCTGGAAGCTGTATGATGTAGATAATATTGCTGACCTGTCTAATGCTGTTAAATGGTCCCTCCTAGTCTGTTTACAGTTTTCCTGCCAAGCTGGGATCAGAACTATGACCTTTTGCCCCACCTCATATGTCTAAGCCTTAACTTGTCAATCATACCAGATTTTCTGCTTTTGCTGTGTTTCAGCAAGGTTATTATGGTGCACTAAGGCCATAAACCTATTTACTCTCTTGTGGAAGTCCAGCACATATGGTACTACTGACTCCTCTGATGCTTCCAGCATGATTTTCTGCTTGTCCCTCACAAGATCAAGGAGCTCTTTCACCCTCCTGCAAACAGGAGCATGTAAGGCATAAGCCCCATGGTGTCTTGAGACCCCTTGACATGCAAGCAAAGATTGCTATAGTTATTTGTCTTCTTATCCCTACTTTTGGCTTTGTAGGTCTCAACAGGACATTGGTTGTCCAAGTAGACCCTTGCAAACCCCTCCCCATTCTCTTGTCCTCACATTGCTGGTATTGATATAGGAAGATCTAGAAACTTCAGTCCCAAAATCACTTCCAGAGTACTTTGAGGGTACTAAAAAAAATATTTGTATTTTGTTTGTACATTACCTGATGGATTTTCTTCTTAACCTACCTCAAAGGGCCATCCCATCAGATGACTCTATAATTCAGAATGTACTTAAGATGTAAAATATTTTGAAATACAGTAGAAATGATTCAACAAAACAGCACCTAATATTATCTGTGATCAAAAATATATGAAATGGGAAACAGAAGAGCATACAAATTGATAAAGAGGCCAAATAAACTTTTAGCTGGCCGGCCACTTGTTTTGTTTCTAACAGTGGACAGTACCAGATGAGGCAGAGGACATTTTAAGACACTGTCATGTATAATTATTAAACTTTGCTCATATAAAGTTTCTTTATAGCCCCTATCATAATATTCCTTTAAAGCATGAACCTCTCACTTTTTAAATCTTTTTTTTTCCTTTTAAAATATTTTTTCCTTCTTTTTATTGCTTTTAATAAATTTTACGTCAACTGAAGAAGCTGCCTTGCTCTGAAAAACTCTTTTTAGGTGGAAAGATAATTGAAATTAGTAACATCATGGAGAAATGATAGGCAGAGGAACTCTGTCATAAAGGCCACATATTCTTCCTGGATATTGGAGTTATTTCTTTTCTGTTTCTTTTGGTCTTGTCTTCCAAACAGGTATTTAAAAATATATAGTACACAGTGTACTAATATCTAAGAGAGAAGAAATACTGGAAAATTCTGACAAAATAAGAGTATTTCTGTCATATATCATATGAATTTTTTACACTTCTGAACAAACATACTATCCTACTCACTGTGTCTTGTATGAACTTGTGAGGGTCCCAATTCTAAATACCAGCTATATTTAACTTTATGTCTATGTTTTTCCTTTTATATACAATGCATTTTATTTATATTAAGGGTCTTTTAAGACACTATTTTGTACAGGTGCTCTAGGAAGAGTCACATCAATACTTTTAATCTTTTAATTATGTAACTTAATTTCACATCTGGAAGCTTTACCATGCAATAATTGAAAGACATTTTTAATCTGAAGAGAAAAGGGAGATCTTATTCAGTATGAAATCAGACTGACATGGTAACATTTGGATTAATGAATTTTTTGTTAATTTTAGAAGACTTACCTTCCAAAGTAATTTAAGGTTTCTGTGTTTGTTGATATTGCTTTTTAATGTGACAACTGTGACATGCATTTCCACAACAGATGGATTAATGTCATTTTTTTTAAAATTACTTCACCTAGACAGGTGCTTCCTGTATATGTTTGACATTAAATTAAACATTGCTCCAGATGTTCTGTTTGTAGCAAAGCCAGTTAATTTTATTAGAACATTTAATCACAGATCAACAGCGTAATAGAAATGCAGTCTATGTGAAGCAGATATTTAACAGAACTTCCTAATGTGGAAGAATCTATATATGGGACTGAGGTACACAGTGTTTTAGGTGAATCCCATAAATGTATTGATGTGGCATGCTACATTTTCTGAATTTAGATCTGAAGTAATGTTATTTGCTTACCTAAAAGAATTTCCACACAGGATAGTTAATTTTGATTGCAGGATATTGATAGCATGTACTCTTCCTGATTTTCACCCCTCTATATATCAAATAGCTAACCTAAGGTAGAGTTTAAAAACAGTGTATTAGGAATTATAAGAGGTTCCTTATCTTTGAGTGTGGGGAGTCTTGCACTGTTTTAATGCTTAGTACCCTTCCGTTAATCTAGAGTTGCATACATTCACAAGTAATTGCCCTGCTTCCAGTGCATGCACTAAGATCTCTTATGCCAAACTTAAATATCATTACATGCTTAGCTGTTCTTCCATTAAGATTAGCTATAGATTTCCCATTAATTATTACATCATATTTATTCATCATTAATAAATTAGATCTCTGTGTTCTGTCACGGACCACTTGGGTCTCATGAAACAGGCAACGAAAAAGCTTGAATATAGCCCTGGTGATTCCAGGGTAAATGTAAAAAGACTCATAATTTTTTACTTTGAAATATTAGTTTATGTATATGGACTAATAACAACTTAAACCCCTGTGATGATTGATGTTTTTTGTTGGCCCGTCACCTCATTGTATAGAAGTTTGTTTTAATGAGTTTCTCTAATGAATATTTTATATTGATACTTGGATGAATGGCATATGGTAAATGCAAGGTAAATTACAGCTCTTTAAATAAATATTTTTCATAAATTATTTATTTTGTGATGCCTGTATTGGTTAGATGTCATGTCAGATGAAGACTGGAAATTATTTACTCTAATACTTATTTGAGAGTTGAAAAAGTAAAAGACTTTTAATTATTAACAAGCTTCCAATATACTCATGTAATTTATGGGAAACTACCATAAATTGTGTAAGATTACAATTTTGTGACTATAGTTTTATTTGTATCATGCAAAATAGAATAATCTCTTGTGTCTTTACAAGAAATTTTATTTATTCATACAAAAAAATATTGTGCTGTTCCTGCTAAAACCTATTTTGATGAATTTCTGGCTTCCAAAGGATTATGAGTTATTGTCAACTGTCATTATTTCCGTGAGAAGTTCCTGGTTATTTTTAATGGTGCCAAAAATTAAAGTTAAAAATCAACAAGAACATACATAGTGGATTGAGTGCCCTTGGTTTGTGTTGGAGTCCATGACTTACAAATGAAGCTGCAGAACATAGCTATTTCAATGCTTAGTAATGACCCAGTTGTAGATCCCCACTGAATTATTCCCACTGTTATTATTCTCACTGAAATTAAAGAAAGCTGAGGGCATTCTAGCATCTTTCAGAACTGAACCATTTTTTCTTTCAGATATGCCAATGCCTATCATACAAAAACAAAGACAGACACTGGAACACGAGCACAAAACTGCAACAGTGTCTAGATACTGTAATCTTTAAATGTGCCATGTTAGAGATGAATACAATTTATTTGTGCTCACCTGAAGATAACTGGCCAAAAATGGGAGGTTTTAACTTTAGACATTACCTACCATGCATATGCCTTGAATACTAGGAGCTAATTTCATGACTAATATATTCCATATGCTTTCTAGAATAAACAGAGCTGAGTGCTCAAAAACTGTAAGTAAATCACGTGTGTTCAAGAGATTTTTATACATCTTTAATCTAAATTTATAATTCAGGTCATAATTCTGATGTGGAACTTTTTCTTATATGTATATATATATATACAGTGGTCTGCTTGCACACTGTTCAGTATGGTGGCTAAATGCATGATCTAGTCTTTAGTAAATGAAATATTTTGAAAGTACTAATATATCACTGCTTTTACAGAAGTCTTTAAGGAATAGTCTATGAAAATGGTACATAGTGGTTATTGATTATACAAACTAAGTGAAGTGTTAAGGCACTTCATATCATGTGGTAGCACTCTCATTGAGGTGAATGGCATGTCGCATTGTTTTTTCAATTGAGTTGAGTCTTATTCTAGTGGCCAGTTCAAAACTGAACTGGTTTATTATGCCTTACAATTTTCTTCAAGGAAAGCTAGTGTTCATTTGTTAGGGATACTTCTGTTACAATTGATATTTTGAGTTGACTCAAGTAAATTCCCAATACCTATATTTAAGACAGTGGGTGCACTTCCTGTTACATTTGGACTCCTCGCATCAGGGCCATATTGGATTATAAATCCTGTAGAAAAATTAAAAAATGAAACATTTCATTTTAGGTATATTTAAAATATTTGTCAGTTTTCTTCCAATGCCTCCGCTATGGTCCTGTGTGATTTCACAGGACTAATAACACAAATGAATAGCTTTTTTTCTTGTCTACTTCAGAGCTTAGCTCCATTCCAGAAAATAACAAATATTCAGAACATTATGATCCAAATTCCCAGTTAAGAAGAAATCAGAAGTGTGGAGTTAAGTGTATGTTATTCAATATTGTTTTATTTCGCATGTACACAAAGTCTGCAAAATAATAATTGCAGATGGTAGGCCATTCTTTCAGTACAATACTAAAACATTTATCCAAAACAGTAGTTCTCCTTTTTCAACAAATCAACACTGATTAGAGACCAAGGCAAACAAAAAACTCTTCTAGTAATTTTGGAACTTCTTTTACCCAGAGCATTAAAACCCAAGACAATAATGCATATTATATTTTCCCCAAACTGAACATTTGCTCATATTTTAAAGAAAAAAAATTAAAATTTGAAGATGAAATCTAGAAGCCATAGATGATTGCTATAATGATGTTGCTGTGAGTATTTGGTTTAGAAACTATGCAAAGAAATGGTACACTTCATTACATTAAGGCTGTCAACAAATTCAGGCACCCATTCATATGGAAGTCACATATAAGCTGTGTTTTCTGTTTTGTTTCATTTTGGTTTTTCCACAACTATACCTCCTTTCCTGAAGAATTCTGATCCATGTCTATGCCCAACCCCTTTCAAAAACTATACTTCATATTGGAAAATTCTGCTTCAAAGATTGACTGTAGTCTTCTGTTATTACAGGCTGATTCTTACAACCTGATTTCCTACTCTGTCTTTAGAAACCTCAGTAATGTTAGTAGCCTTATCTTTTTGTAAATGTTATTCTATTTAAGTTTTTGATTTGTCTTCTCTTGGATTCTACTAAGTAAAGAATCCCGTTCCAATAAGTACAAAAATCTCACGCATGAATGTGCATGTATAAACTAGTGACGAGTATGTGTTACAGGTCCCCCTCTGTGCTGGATCCACAGGAAATATATGTCTGTTATAGCCACAGCTACAGGGGATTGGTTTGTTTTCTCAAGCTGTAGTAGCTCATGCTGTTAGCTCTGGAGGTGCCTGGTGTAATCTACAGTGAGTTATCCAAGATGGTATCTGTTACACAAATGCACAGATGCCCACACAAGCATGTTCATTGCACATTTCTGTTGCATAGTTCTGCAGCATAGACTGAAGGTTGCAGTAGACTGTGGGTGGAAAAGCACTTGTGGCGGAAATAGGAGGAATTATTCTCTCTCTTATTCTCCCAGGTGGAATGGCTCTGCAGACACCATTCCCTTCCAACACTGATTCTGGAGAATCTCTGTTTCCTCACTATCCACATCACCATGACGTCTGACCAGGAACAGTTCAACACGCCAATATTTCTTAGCAATGAACTCTATAGATAGTTTGCCATCAAGAGAAGGCTTTGCAGTAAAGCTGGTAGCTCAGCTGGAAACTATGCCGTCTCCAGAGCCAAGTGTGCTGCTGCTCAGACAGCTTTCCATGCTGGTAAGCACTTGTAGTTTGCCACCAGGGGCTCCTTAGTTTGTCAGACCTAGACTGTCAGTTGTGTTGGGAAGCGCTTTTCACCACAGTCAGAAGACATTACAGAGAGAGTGCAGACATTGTTAAGAGGTATGATGGGACAAGAAAAGGGGTGGAGTGTTGAAACATGAAAGTGTTCAGGGTCAGGAAAAAGACGAGGATGGAAGGGGCAGGGAGTTTAAGTGGGAATTTGGAACTGGCATGCATCTACCCCATTGTCATCTGTGATTAATGACTCCCTTATGCTCTGGGGACTGGAAGGGGTCACACGACATGGCTAGAGGCCTTGCAGCACACCACATCCTACACCTAATCATCACGCATATGCTTATGGGAAATAGATGTTAACGCTGATGAACTCAGAACAAAGATTTAGCATCATGGTGAGAACTGCGTGTTACTGGTGACTTAGTATGTGTGCTTTTACCCACCAGGGGCAAGACAGTGCTCTCTGTAGAGTCTGCTCTATGTAGACTCTCCATGGAGTTAGCAGCTAGCTGGACAGCCAAGGCACACTGCAAAGGAGATGCTCTTGACTGACTGATATGTACACTTGCCATGTGTTTTAGGTTAATATATGTGCATGCATACATGCACATTTGGTTTTACAATTAATCCAGTTATTACAAAAACTGGTATTTTGGGTTGAAACTGAACAGATTAAAGCTTGAATCAGTCAGAAAACATTCTGATGTGTTTTCACTTCTGCAAGCATAACACTCTGTGCCATGAAATGCTGTAACCCTTTCACCTGTTTTCTGTAATCAGGATCTGCTCTATTTTGTTAACTCATACCCTCTACAAAGATAGGGTTACCACCTATTTAAAAGGTATGATATGCATGTAGGATATGCTGTTTGTGTCTAGAAGTTTCAGACAGAATAATATAGTTTCTTATATTCACGGTTACTATGAGTGTCTGTGTATGACAACCTGTAAAGAAACTGAAGCCCAGTTTTCAAAGACAACCATAGCAGACTTTGGGGAAAAAAATTCAAGCCTACTTACCAAAATAGAGGAAACATTGATCAACAGAATTAGGAAACATCTTTAAGCATCAATTACATGAGATTATGCAGTTTCTATACTAGTCAAAAAAATAACTTTCACATTTATGAGAGTTAGCACTGGGACAAAAGACAAGGTTCAAATCAATATGTTGAACGTGATGGAGGAAAGTTTTTATGTTGTTCTTCAGCATGTTCATAAAACACAGACAAACACTGCTACTCCCACAGCCCTAGCTTTTATTTTTTGCCTTTTTTTTTTGTTTCCCCAAGAGAATTTAATAAAAGACCACACCCAAAGAGGTTTTCTGCTGTCTGTAGTACAGAAAGATTAGTATTACATATTGACAAGTGTCTTATTACTCACTGAAAATGCTGCTTCCTCTGGGTGTATTTATAAAGATAAATATTTACCCATCTAATACAATACCTTCTCCATTTTTAAGGGAGCTTTGTGCTATCAGACTGGAAAGATGTCTGAACATTAGATAATTGCACTCAGTACTCTTAAATTATACACTTTTAAAAGAATATAGAAACTGTTTTTAAAAATGCATTTTAGTTCAGCAGCAACCTTTTGACGCCCCCAGACAGTATTTTAAGAACTCATTTGTTTGAGGGGTTTTTAATCTGGAGACACTGAAAAGTTACACCTGCTGTGATGTCGTCAATCACGCCAGGAGGAAAAATAGTGGCATGATTTGTTATCTGTTATTTCCCTTGCTGTGGTGACTGTCTCCCAGTGCCAGGTCTGTCCTTAAGGCCATCACTTATAGGGACCACTGTCTGTCAAAACCACAGCCAACTTTAAGGGCTGCCTTTGTTGGAGCAGACAAATGAGTATGACCTTTAACAATAAAATAGCCACCTACTGAGAGAGATGAAACAGCAACTGAAATTAAGAACACCATACGGCCATTTCAAACACTCAGGAAAAGTTAGGAGTTGAACTATAACTTAATTATAAGAGTAAATGTGGCTAGATGTTGTCAATAATGAAACAGACATGGTCAGAAATATTGATTAGCAATGAGGACGAAAACTTATTTCATCCAGGAATCATCCTGCATTTCATTAATTATGAATGGGATTGATGGGGTTCATAAAAAAATGCGGAAGAGATTAAATTATAGCATTTAAAGGTTTATTGTTTTTTTTAAGTAGGTTGCAGAAGTGTACAAATCATTTATGAATATTCTAGGCAAGCGAGGGAAAAAGATAAGAACACACTAAACCTTTGATTTACACTAATAGGTACTTCAAAAGATCTTCAGAAAAGAGCCTCTGCCTAGTTAGTGATTAGATGTAAGGTGGTCATTGATATTTTGTAGGGTTTCAAAGCACACTCTCAGAATTCCAGGCAATGCATTGTAAAGACCACAGCACAGTTTGTGGTTTGAAAGGCTCTTGTAACCCAACCTGGCAAGTGGTCAGTGGAGACTATATTTTACAGAGCAACACAAATCAATCTTATTGAGCACTTTTCAGGTAATATAATATTCTGCCTGTGACAATAATGAAATTAGCCTATGGATTTTGTTTAAATATTGAAATGCCATTTGAATATTTAATGAAATACAGTACTCTATAGATATGCAGATTTTTGTGGTTTTCATAAAAAGAATATAATTGATTTTATGAACAGGTACTTGAATATCTTCAAGTTAACAATATTTTTTTTGTTGTTCCTTTTGTTTGTGTCCTTGTTCATATTCAGATAGACCAGATCAAGCAAAGCACTGAATGCCTTCAGCTTCTTCTGAGGTCAATAGAAGTCGAGGACACTCAACAGAATGGAGGTGTTTAGTACCTCTAAGTCATTTAAAGCATTAATGTATTCATCACAATTCTTAAATCACCACTAAAGCTTGTATTTTTTTTTTATTTTATAAGAGCAAATTTTTTTACCTGAGTACTTTCATTTTTCCCTTGTTGCTATTCTTATCTGACTTATTGTTTGATTTCAATTCTTTTACAGATGGTCTGTTTACTGTGACTGGGTTTTGTTTGGTGGGGTTTTTTTTCCTAGAAAGTATGTTTTATCTCATTTTCTCATGAAAAATAAAATCACTGGTTTTCAAGGAAAGAAAATCTCCAGAGATCTGAGTTCCAGTCTGAGAATCAGTTCAAGGTGAAATCTGCTCGGTTTTCTCAGTATAGACCCCAGTACAGAGATGCACATCATAAAAAGTAACACAGAATTTTCTGTAATCAAAAGCTTTTGCCAATCTTAAAGGTCCAACTTTTTAATAGGCCTGGACTCTCAATTGTAATCATACTCTAGAGTGGTTATCCTTTCAGCTTAGGGTTAAAAAGCTTTGACAAAGCACCATAGGGAAGCTTGGATTGCCCTTACCTACATTGTACCTAGCCTTGGGATAGATAAATACAGTCTCATTCTCTAATGCTACTGACTGCCTCCAGGAACACTAAATTTTAAGAGAGGAAAACATGAATCCTGTATTTCAAGAGAGGTGGAACTAAGCCATTGTTCACTCCCCTTAAAAAGGATATTCAGTGGCCAGTTCAGATTGCCCTAGGGACACCTAAAGCTGCATTAAGTACTTGTGAAAGTGAAAATCCACTGGGAACCCAATTCCAGTGTTTAAACCTCAGCATGAGCAGTGGAGTTCCTAGCAGGGTTCACTTTTATATGTCTCTATAACCAGGTTCAAAACTCACTGTACGTGCAGTAAGGATCTGCTATTCCAGCTAACCTACAGAAATACTATAAAGAGACAGCCCTTTAGAAAATCACTAACATGAAGAGAAAAAAGCAAACATTTATTTAACTACATCACGACAAAGGCAGGAGAAACGGCAGCTATTTAAGAACTGGCAGATCCCTTGTACAAGGTTATGCACCTTATACTTGACTAAGAATATTTTTAACACCAATTTTTGTTTTAATTGAGGAATGATAAGAAATCCAGGCTTGCTCCTGAGCTGTGTAATAAATAGAGCTGACAAGAGAAAGCTGTTCCATTTCATAAGAACTGGAGGATTTCCAACATTTGCTTTTATTTCACCTTGGATACTCCAGGGGGACTATGGTTTTGAAGCACTGTACATTCAGAATGACCAGTGGCTGAAAATTATCACCTTAGCTAAAAAAAATAAACAATGCTTCTCATTCATGGGTTACTGGATCGCTGAGGTCTGTGTGTTTGGATATAACACTTGCAGCTTCAAGACCTGTTAACATTTTGATTGTTATTTTCTGAATTAAAATAAATGTGGGTGCTGAAGTTCCTGCTTTGTAAAATATAGCATAGATACGGGTCCATTGTCTTCATTTTCATGCTGCGAAACCCATAATGGGAATTGCTGTTACTGAGATGGGCAAGCAGAGTTGAACAGTCTCAGACATTGTTTTATTATTTGAGACCGACTCTGACCAGCTCGCTACTTCAGCCCAATGTGGAACCTATATTTAAACATTTTTTCCTCTAGGTCTTGCAGCAGTTTCATTCCAAAAATTGCATTGAACCAGCAATTTTTCTGCTGATAATGTATAGACCTTATTCATTTGTAGACCTGGATTCTTTTGCCCATGCTTAGTCTTTCATTCTGACCCTGTGATTCTCAAGCATAAACTGGCTATTAAAAGGCATTTCATAATTCCATCTGAAACTTCTCCTGTCACTTTCGCTCTTGGTGGCTCTGAAGAAGATCACCATCTTGCCTGCAACTCATGCCCATAATCTAGCCACATTTGCCAGTTCCAGCCTTGCTTTAGATTTTTCCCCCCACTGTATATTTTCAGATTAACCTCTAAAATGTTATTTCCTATCCCCACCCCCACCCCAGAAAACCCAAGAAACCAGAAAACCTTCTCCAAGCCTCATTTTGCTCCTGATGAATGCATTCTTGTCCAACTTGTAACCAAGGATGCGGGACTACATTTTAACAACATCATCCCTCCTTTCCATAGTTCAATTAAACATAAGCTGTTATTGGTCTCAAAACTCTTTCTCTGGACTATCCCTCTCCTACCTGGTGTCTCCTATTCAATAATGAGAGATTGAATTCTACTTCCCATCAGCCCATGACACTTGTTTTCATTGCCTATTTGTTACATTTTCTGCCACCTACTCTTCCACCTATTCCTGCTACGTGGGAGATGTTTCCCCTAGCCATAACTAACTCTCAAATGTCTTTGAAAGTTCTCTTTCAAAATTTTCAGCAATACAAACAAAAATTTTGACAACAGCCTGCAAGTATCCTAAGGTCATAGTCTATCATGCTGATAAATTCTGCTCCCCACCCCAGTTTGTGTAAATCTTATCTGCTGTGTTTTGTTATAAGATTGTTGGATAAAGGGGAGAGCATTGTTTTGCTCTATGTTTATGTAGCACTCAGCACAATGGTGTCCTGGTCTATGATTTGGGCTGCCAGGTACTCTGGTAATGCAAATAATATATATAAGTGGAGCACATGCTCCTTGGGCACAGACCACATGTGAGGTAAATAGGATTACATCCTGCAGGTTAAAACTAGCCTACTATGGTAATACAAACATGTACACCAGCCACATGACCCAAGGGGATCTTCTTGACTGCCTCTTGATAACACAGGCTACAGAGCGGTTGCCTGACCAAAGGAGAACTAAGCCGTTCTTGAATTTCACACCTTAAAACATCAATGCTACTGAGGCAGGAGAAATTTCCCGTTAAATGATTCACAGACTTAATCCCTTTGATATTCGATTGGCTGACCACAACTTAGCACAGCATGTTGCTGGAATACATCTTTAACTCTGACTCCCAGAAAGATCTCATTCCCACTGGAATTCTGGTGCAGAGACTGGGATTAAAACCAGATCTCACTGGGATGGGAGGAAGGTACAAGATTGAGACCAGCAAGATCTGTTTTATATGTTCTTTCTGTGTGTTAGCCTTGGAAAAACTATTTAATTCCTTAATGTTTTAGTTCTTCGTCTATGAGTCAGTGATGACAGTTTTTCATTCTCTCTCCATGAGCCTTTACTGTTCATCAGGCTGCAAGCTATTCAAAGTAGGAGCTACAAAGCCCTGAGTGCTTATCTGTACAAAGATGAAGCCTCTATTATCTATCAAAATACATATGTTAGGGACACAAGTAGAGCTGAGCAAAATCATTTCATTCTTCTAAATATGGACAGAAAGTAAGGGGAAGAGAAATGTGTCTCAGAAAAAAAAAAAATCAAACAAATAAAAAACCCCAGAAAAAAATTCCCAAGAAGGAGGAAAAAAAAATTAATATAGCATTTACAGTGTAACTGTATGCACTTTCAGCACTGTCCGTACTGAAAAAGACAAGTTTTCCCTATGTATTGCTAGGGCATATGACATGAATGCTACAAAACCCAACTCTACATTGAACTTCAGAGGAAATCTTCTGACTTTTCTTCCGTTTGCAACACTTCCGTTGTGCCTGCTTCAGCTTTCAATAAAATCAAGGGGTTTTACTGGTCACCGTTAACTTGCTACAGAAATATGTATTATGGGCAAATCCAGCTACTTAAAAATCACCCCTGAAAAGACAGCTGAACTCCCCAAACTTTCCTGTGGCCACGAACAAAACAACATGACTGTTAAAAGAGAAAACCAGCCAAATCCACCACTAGATAAAAACAAGGAGGCATAAGACTTCAGAGCACTATCACATTTCACACTGGCTGCACTGTTAAATCCCTGTCAGAGCCCTCACTTGCCATTGACATTGTCAAACCCCGAGCCCCACATGTGGAACCAACCAGCCTAGTCCTTGGTGCGTCTCAGGCACAGAGGCAAACTCTACAGCCCAGACAAGGTTGTGGGGGGAACTTCTCCTAACTGCATTGCAGGGATGAATTGTTGAGATCTGTTCCCATCCTTGGGAAGTATGAGTTTACAGGGCTGCCTGCAAGCTGAGGCTGGTGCCTGCTGCATCCCCAGAACAGAGGCAGGGAGGAGCCCTTGTACAATTGGGCTCTGGTCTCTCACAGTAAGTAGCAATTAATCGCATAGCCTTCCAGCCGAGACAGAAACCCAAACACAAGCGCACACCTTTTCTTTTCCAGTCTTGGGAAGTAACAAGCACCCAATTCACATGGGTGATATGCTGTTAGCTGCATTCTCCCAGAGCAAAAGATGAGCACTCACAGCTGGGAGGTGATACAGTTAGCTGCTGCTTCTGCATTGAGACTAGGGTCCCATGATACTGCAAGGCAACAGGCGCTTGTCTTGGCATTACTAATTGCTACCTATCAACGGAGTTGGTGCTGGCTTTTTGAGTGGTTTTGGGTTTTTTTAATCCTGCCTTCAACTTCCCCAGTGGGCTTCAGTGACCCCAAGTACTCAGCTAAGGGGTGCTGGTGCCTCCCAGCAGAGTAGTACTCACTTGGTTTCTGGCTAGAGATAGTAAGGTCCAAATATGTGAAAGAGGCGACAGGAGTCAGTGCTTCCTGCTTCTCAGATTCTGGCACCTGATACCTCACAGCTGAAACTGAGGTTCATGAGTGCAGGAGGCAGGTTGGTCTGCCAGGCTTGAAGGCAAAGTCTCTTTCCCAAGTTATACATTCAAAGTCCGTATAGCTACTGTTAATATAATGGAAGACTCTAAAAACACTGACCGAAAACATCAACCGAGTAAATATCTGTGCTTGTATAATTAATCATTTTCTCTACAATGTGACAAGCAATGAATGGATTCACAATGGACTTTCTTTAATACCATTTCTGTCAGAGATACCACAAATTTCACCATCACTGTGGAATATTCCTGTGATCCTGTCATGTTGTATCTTACATCCTATATTATTTTCAACATTAATATTGAGACAGTAGACCAGTTTTTGTCATTCTTCATCTAAAGGCACCAAAGATAATTATTAAAATACATCTGTATGAAGATAAAATCTTATATTGCACAGCCCCGTGATGGGCTATATAAAGTGGATGAAAAGGCTTCCCATAAATATTACTGTTTCCCCTTTGTGTATAGATAAAAACACTGTACAAACCATATTGGGTTTAGATGGTTAAAGAAGACAAAGGTAAAGGCACAACATCACACAGTCATTGGCAGAGTTGGAAATAGAAATCTGATTCTGTTTTATATTCGTTTGAGTTGATCACAGCTGCTTTGATCTTTGCGATCCAAGGGTAGCATACACAGATTTTACATTTTAGCTGGGGAAAGTGCCTCTGAACTATGTATTTTGTGGTACCGCTGAGCAAAGAGAAACAGCCAAGGGAGATAGGCACCTCAATCTGTGCCTCCTTTGCAGGTACTATCTGAGCTTCTTTTGCCATCTACCTCTCTAAATGCAAAAAAAAGCAAAACTGCTACACTTCATAATACGCCAAGCATATTCGTCTTAGCTTCTGTGGTCTTGTGCCTAGTTCAGCCTTTTTAATCAAGTTCTTCTTGCCTCAAGTCACGTACTGAAGCCATGTATCATAATTTGGAATGCCTGAAAACATAGACAAAGAGGGTTTGAAACCATATGAACAAAATTCCTCTTAGACAAGCCAAGAAATGCTTCTATATCTGTATGTGTTGGTCAGATACAGTTGAAGTCTTTAGTGATGTCACTTGTCATTCACCTAAGGCATTGCTGATACATTTTAGGAATACTGAAGTCTAATTCACTAAATTTTAATTATCTTTGCTTTCCTTGAGCATCCTTATGTCTTCCCTCAGAAACTCCTTAAGTAACAAAGAAGTCATACACATGGGTGTAAAATATTTTTCATATTTTTTGGTGCTTTAGATAAAACAAGAGGCTTTGATATAAATCCTGTGGACCTCAGCACCACTGTATGTCACTCCAGAGGTATTTATCTCAACACGTCTTGAAGTCTTTACCACTGGAACATCTTTCCTCCATGGAAAAAAGCAAAGCATGGAAGTCTGGGCTGGAAAGACAGTCTGCTGCATGCTGCTGTCACTTTTGTCTGTATTATATCACCAGGTTCTTACACAGGATTTTGGTAGTTAGGGAATAATGAGCCTAGAAGAACATACTGCTCCTAATCATACAAATGCAAAAACTGTTCCCTATCTCAGTCTTTCCCAAGTATTTCTAGTCAGTGATTATAGCAGCTTTGGTTGGAAGAGCAGGGACAGTCTGTGATAGAAACTGCAGCATATATCTGACCAGGGACAGTCCATGATAGAAACTGCAGCATATATCTGACCACTGTCATGCTACTAATTGTGGCTTGGGTCAGATGGTGGAAAATGACCAAAGCTGTCAAACAAAGGATATTAACTGCAAAAGTGAGCTGGTTGAAAGAAATAGAAATCAAAATACAGTAATAAAGAAAAAGATAAGGGCAAAAACTAACAGAAAGTTTTAGAAATGTTGTTATGGTCATTTCTTTAGATGTCCAGAAGTGACTGGGTAGGATGCCATTTGTGACGATATTTACTAGCACAAAAAGCCAGAGGAGAGACGCGAATGCTCTGGGTGGACATCATAATGAAAGACATAGCTCAAAAGCATGTATAGAGAAATAAAGTAATGGAGCTGGTTAAGAGAGAAAAAGCAGTGGAAATGCATCATTTGAACCTTATTGTTACTGCCTAGCTGATAGAGGAAAATTAAAAACAAAGAAAGAAAAACAACCTGAAAAAAAAACAAGAATGTACAGGACTGAATAACAGGTGTCCTTTTGTGTATGAGCAAGAGAGGGACATCAACCGGAGCCACAAGTGCAGCCTATGTGTGTCATGTATAGACTAGACATCAAATACACATGATTTAGAATGCACCAGCTGACAAACTGTGTTGTAGATTTTTTTCCCCATTTTTTTTCAATTAGCTCAGTCTGAGCTGTAGAATTAAAATTTGACAGTAGTCTACATCTTTTGAATCACACCATGCTTTTTTATATATATACTGATGGGACTTCTGTGTGTATCAAAGGAGAGTTTGTTAACTGTCTTTGGTATTTGTTCTCTTCTGCTTCTAAGAACAGCAGACTCGTAGTAGCTGGTTGCAAATATATAATGGTTGGTTGGTTGCATTAGATCCGTAGCTACTAGAAGTATAAATAAGCTGTATTCTTGCAAGGATGCACTTACTTATGCTTCTGGTCTTCCCAAGAACCATGTTCTTTATGAAGAGTCATTAATAGGGAATGTCTTCCATCCTTTTCAGAAACCAGGGATTCCCTCCAGGCTAGGGCAGATACTTCTCACTGCTAAGCTGAGAAGATTCAAATGAAGCATGGCAGACCAGCTAGTGGCATGCAACTCCTTGTCTATGGGATGTACTGAAGCAGCATTACCAGTGGTGAAGAATGTGCTCTATTGAGATTAAGGTCTTAAAAGGAGAATATAGCATCTCCTTTTACTAGGCAAGGCAAAAAAAAGATGTAGGTCTTAGATGCTTAAGCTATGCATTTTGGGTCCCTGTTCCAAATATGAACTTGCACAGTTATATCAGCTAAATCAAAAATCTGCATTTCATTTCATACCACAAGACTTGGAAAATGTGTTACTACTCACCTTAAAAGACAAGTTTACGCACAATATCTTGAAAACTGTTTGACAACAGAAGGTCGGGTGTGACATATATTTGACATCCTAAAACCTCAAACTAGTAAAACTTTGGGGTCAAGCAAAGGTAAAATCAGAATAACCCTCTTGAGATTTTTATTGTGTATGATAGGACCACAAATAAACTTTAAGTCCCCCAGCTTCTAACATGCCTGAACTTGACTGAAAGCTAAAGAGAAAGCTTATCTATTGATTTTCACATGTAAGCTAAATGGTAAAATAACCTTGACTCATTAAAGATGTCAGTGTTGTAGATGATTTGGATATCTTTGTCATTTGAAAATAACATATGGATAATTTACTCAAGCTGAATTATTCTTAAGTAATTTGCAATGCTGCAAAGCCTCAGATTTTTCACCTTCACGATTACCCAGAATACTTTAGCATTAATCACAATATTCAACAGTGGAAAGAAATGCTAGTCTATTTATTGAATCTGTATGAAGAGAAATATTTCTTTTTACACTTATAAGTTTTACAGTGGGTTGCTTATTGAGATCTTGCCAGTGTGTGCACAAAAAAAAATTTTATAAATAGGAATATATGATTCAAAATTGCAAATTATTTTGCAAATAATAGGTCTGTTGTAAAATATCCAGAATGCCTTATGAAAGAGTGTCAGTGCTTGCGCATGTGTAATATAAATATTACCTATCTAGCCTGTCACATCTAGTCTGTGAGGAGACCAAGATTTTATTTCTAATTGGTTTTTTTATTGCTATCAAATAAAAAAGCTCCGTTCATAAAAAATGATTAGGGCTGTTTCACCAGAAATGTCGTGGTCTGGGATTGCACCTTTTCCTAGGTAAAGTTGCCATCTCTTTTCTTACTGAGAAAGATTTAATCTTTCTCCACATTTGGCAGAATTATTTTAGCTATGCCTCTTCATCTGTTCAGCTTCTAAAAGGATACAAGAGAGTGAGGCAATAATAAAAAAAAAATGTTCAGACTGCATGGGATAATAAAACAGTAGGTTTCATGCTAAAGAGTGTTCCCTTACAGGAAAAAATGTGTTCGCACATACATCAGGTATGATACTGGCATTCATACTCTACATAAGTAAACTTTTGGGGCAATTTACAACTTTCAAAGGATAAAAATAGGTGTTCCTTATCCTAAGGCTTTAGGGCAGCTTATTCACCTGAAGTGGAAGATCTATGATGCCCTAAGTATGAACATGATACTGAGAGTGTGTGGGCTTGTGCAACAGGAACTTTGACATCCCAAACAGAATATGATGTTTGTGCAACATTATATCTGGAGTATTTGTAATTTCCACATGTGGAATTTAAAGATTTATACAACAACACTGGAGGAAATTGGATGGGTGGAATGGACAAGGTCCTTCTCAGATCCTCAATCTGAATAAGGCTTTCTAGCATGTTTAGAGGCATTTCTTGTCATGCCACCCACAAGAAGGTATTTTTAAGTGGTATGTCACAAGTATAGCCAAGACATCTGAACCTCAGCATGCTTCAAAATCAGACTACTGTTAGCTTGTATGCAGATGCTTCATAGCGTCTTCAGATTTTCTCTTGTATATTTGTATCAAAAACACAATATGTGAATTGCTGATGGATTTCAAAACAATCAAATGCAAATTAATTACTATTGGTTCTAAAACCCCTAAAGGTCTGTGTGCAGACTTTGGCTAAGAAAGGCAGGAGTGCTTAGGAAAGGAGGGAAAGGGTGAAGAAGGCTGCGTGAATGTTCTTCAGGGATCTAAAGGGAGAAAAGTGATTTGCATTTGCAGAGAGATACATGATGAGAGAGTTTAGCTTACGAAGCCATTGGGTGAAACTGAAGGAACATACTAGGTGGAATTTGTGTCTGTGCTCCTGCCAGTGCTTGAGTTATTGGGAAGGCTACAAATCTAGAAACGAAACTTTGCTGCAACTGGTGATGCTTCTCATTAAGTCAGGCTGTGTTTACAGAGCTGTGTCCAGAGCTGTTTTCCTGTGCTTGAATTACGTTGGATCTCTCCTAGGAACACCTCTCTGTTAAGTTAGCATTTTGCTGAGGAACACTCATTGGGAGTTTTAAGATTCCCCTCCATATACAAAAGGGAATACTTGGTGAGGAATCCAGCATTGGTCTGAATCAGTTAAGAGCTCTGCAGGTTTTCTTTTTGCCCCCCAAAGAATCACATCAGGGACAGTCTACAAAAGGAAGAATCCAGCTGTCTGAAAGAAAAACAAAGAAAATAGCTTTATTTGGTAAAAATGAAAAACTTCAAGGCTTGTTTTTTCATGAATTTCTACTGAAGAAAAACATAAGGTAGTGTCTGTGTCCAGAGTTAGGAGAAAAGTTGACTGAGTATTGACAGACACCACAAAAACTGGGTTAAAAGCTTGATGTTTTGAGGAGATATATTGTTCTTAGAACAAACATTATTGCAGAATGATACAAACTACACTAGGGAAATCAGCTAGAAGGGCGAGCGCTCTCTGAATATGTGGCAGCTTTGAAGAAGTTGGCAGGAGTGTATCTTTTTGGGACAGTCATAGATCAGGCATTGTGGGATAGGAATGTTTATGACATGTGAAATTGTCATCTGTGAAAGCTTGCAGCCTGTGCACAGACACCCATACACACACAAGTACTTTAGCATTTGGAGGTTAGAAAAGAATAGTCATATAAACCTTTGTTGCAACAGTAGGGATTATATTTTTGAAGTGGCAAACAAAATACACAGCAATTTTGAAAGGAAGCTTTTTTTTCCCTTTAAGTACCCATCTGAAGCAAGTGGGGGAGCAGCCCCTGAGTCAAAGTATAGATGGTAGAAACATATTTATACTTTAAAACAATGTTATGAGATACAAGTTTGCTGCAAAAACCTGCCTTCAGCAGAGACAGTGATGAAGCTGTCACTCTTCCTTCCCCTGGTTATATCCTTCCTGGGAAGATGAGCACGGTAAAACAAGTGAGGAACAGAGAGCATAATGTAAGGTGAATGGACACCAAGGTGATGGGTAAGCAGAAAGACATCTTTCTCTGGTAGAATAGAGATTAAAAGGAAGAATGGATGAATGTTTGAATATTAAACTGATTTTAAGTCTTTTATGAATTAAATATGATTGTTTAGCTTAATTTAAAACTAACATGTAAGTGTTTTAGTCAGAACCCACAAAATTTTCCTTCTGATTCCAAGTAGAAGGCTTCCAAAACTAAAGACCACCACTGATACAAAACATACATGTCCAGGAACCTATCTTGGTGTCCCACATACAATATATACAAACGCAGAGGCATTTCTATTGAGTATTTATTAATGAGAGAAAATAATAATGCATAAGAAGAAATATGAAGTGGTTTACTTAATATTGATAGGATTTTTCAGATGAATGGACAATTAAAACTAACAGTTAAAACCAATTTTGTAAGGATAGTATGTGACAGAATACACAAGGTGACACATTACATCAGGGATCAGTTAGGTCAGATATTACTCAAAGTCACAAAGCCATTGGTATTTATGGATTTAAGTTGTGCCTGCTACAAAGTTTTGATGGTGTTGCAGGTGGGCATCTGACACAAAATACCTGTTCACACCAGGAAGCAGCATCAAGAGCTCCATAGCATTTACCCATAGGAAAAAATTGTTTCATTAGAATGTAACATGGTTATTTGATTGTCATTTCATGCAGCCAATTTTAAAGTGATCTGAGTTTCTAAAGATAGTAGAGAAAATTTTTTATCAAAGATGGATAACTTGATATCGGGCATCTGAAGGCACACCTCCTCCTGCAAGAAGCAGGGAGTTGGACTCGATGATCCTTATGGGTCCCTTCCAACTCAAGATAGTCTACAATTCTATGATCTTTTTTGATAAAGTGTTTTTTCTGACTTCAAAATTTTCAAAATGCAAATGCAGCAGTATTGGTGACCACTATAATCACCATTGTATTAAAGCAGCTGATTTTCCGAAATCTACGATAACTGTTGGTAGGACTGGCATGCATGTTTAACTTATGAAATGTTAATAAGTGAAAATTTCTCAAGTATATCCTGATAGATATCAATTAAATTAGAACTTGAGAGACGAGGAAAAAATGTTATATTGGATTTCTTGGCTTTAAGCTGCTATAGGCACAACAATAAAACAAATAATAGTATATGATGGAAGGAAAAATGTGAAAGCAAATGGAAGTGGATATAAGCTGCAAGTTAAAACCTCTAGGAGAAGTAAAGGAAAGCCAAAGGTTTCAATGAAATATCAATTGCCTGTAGAATTAAAAGTAGTAAGAATGCTTGAAAAATCTTATTGGTAACATGTATAGTTCACTGCTAGGTTTGTTTGATCAAATACTGATGTATAAAGACAGGAATGTTCAGCAGATATTTCAGTTATTTATTTGAAATAAAACAGAGAGATGTATCTGTCCCATGTGATGCTGTTGTAATTGAAACTTTACCCTCTGTAGCAAAGGTTTTTGCTGGAATTAAACATTTTTAAGTTAACTGGCCAAGATATCTTACACTCAGGAACTACCCAGAATCTCTCTAAACCATAAATGTTAACCATAAAGAAATGGAAAACAGGGCAAATTCCAAGGGACTAGAAGACTGTAAATGATTTCCAAATATTTCAAAAGGAACAGAAGATTAACCAGAGAGTTACTAACAGGACAGAATGGTGTTACTTTTAAATAAAAAATGGAGTCGTTAATTTAAGCCACGACTCGCAAAGTAGGTAGCAATGTAATTATAAGAAGAGGCAAAAATATAGTCAATGCCACTCAGCATTACTTTCTGAGAGACAGCAATTGTCATCAAGTTGTATGGGTTTTTTTGTTTGAGTCTTTTAATAAGATTAAAGACTTAGGTGATGAAAACATTCTACAGGTAGCACAGACATCTTCCAGCCAACTGACTGATTACTAAAAGATATTATGGTTAAAAAGCTTGTGCTCTTTGGGGTTAACAGGCCATACAAATTTGCCTTATAGAGAGATCACAGAAATTAGTTGCTTATGCTGAAATATGACAAAGGGACTTTTTCAGTCAGACCCTGAGTTTCAAATCTTGACCCAGTGTTAGCCAACCTCTTTATCAAGAATGTAGATGCCAATATCACATCTTTCCAGCTTGCAGATGACACAAAGGTTGGTGGGGTAGTAAATAACGAGGCCATCTCACTTTTACAGAGTGATTTGAATGGCTTGTTAAAATGGGTACGGTTTTGCACTTTTTAATACAACACAATAAAACATAATATATTAGAAAGTGAAAAAAAAAATAGACCCTGGTTAGACGATTGGATAATACTGGACAACAGTAACTAAGTGCTGAAACATAATACTGAGTCAGTCAGAGATAAGTGCTGATCCTGAGTGCTTTCTGCAGGATCTGCCTCCATGGCTCAACATGCCCCTTTGGTATGAAAATAAAGCCAAAACCAGGTAGCAGTGTGGAACTCATTTTCACTCTGTACATAGCACAGGAAAACTGAGTAGGATATGTATCCACCCATACTTCAGGAATGACATAGAAAACAGTAGAGAGAGAGATGAAAAGAATATAAAAAGGGATTTGGGGAAGAAAGAGGAAACAGGTGTCAGGGTCTAAGGGTTAAGGCTTCTCAGTTACTTATTTTGTAAAATAAACCATGTGGAGCCTTAATCTCAGAATAATTCCAAATCATGATGACAATTAAACATCAAAATACATGGTAGATTTACTGTTGGAGTCTTGAAGGTAAGATCATACATCCTTTTAAGAAACATGCACACTTCCAACCTACGGGTAAAGCTCACTGACTCTGTGGCCCACGCCTCTTTGCGATGGTCCTTCACCTGAATCCTCTGGATTCTGTGGTTCCAGGTTAGGTGCTATTAGATTTGTAACTCCACAATGAGATGGTAATTTTAACCAAACCTACCCTTGGCTTTCAGCAAGCCACTGGTAGGAGTTTGGAAGGCTTCCACTCTCCCCAGAGGCACAGCTGGGCTGTTCCTTTCTTCCTACCACATCTCCTGTTTCTCCAACAGACTCTTTCAGGAATTTCTGACTAATTTCATTAGGTTCCCCCTCACATGTCTGGCTAATCAAACTTACAGACAGCTCCCTCTGTAAATCCTAACTCTTCAGTCTCAGTGCAGAATCCTCGGGCTTTCCAGGCCCATATTTCTCATGTAGCTGCTGGCTTCCCAAGCTCCATGCAATTTTGCTTTATACGTAACTTTAGATCCCTAGGCTCAGCACAGGATTTCTTGTGTAACAATTTGGATTACGGACTGCATAAATTATTCCTTTTGTGAGAGGGGTGTTTTCTGACAAAATTCTGTCCCTTTTCATCCTTTTCCTATTTCTCTGTTTCTCTGCCTCCCAGTCTGCCTTCAGCTGCTGGCTCAAAAAAATGGATATCCTGAAATCTCACAGCAGTTCTAACTGCATTTCAAGAAAAGTACAGGTTGATAGACTGCAGAAAAATGTCATGATATCTTCACTATACCAAGCCATAATGTACCTAGTACCTGAAAATGGCTTGGGTTGTGGCACAGAACTGTTGTCATAATGCTAGTCAGAATTTACGTGTTAATATATGGGGGGTGGAGGAAGCATATTAGTGTTTGGTTTTTGTCTTGGAACTTTTTTGATAGTAACATATATGTCAGCTCTATTATCCCGTCTCAGAGAAACACACACATGTTCTCACTCTAATGGTGGTTGTGTAAGGGTTTGAAATATCTGAATGCATTCGTATATGAATGTATTGTGCAGTAAAAATTACCGTTTCTTGAATTTGGAGGAAGATACTATTTGGGGATGAAAAACATTCCAGCCTGATCTACCTGTTTCCCCTTCTGCAAATCTTCATATTTGTCTGACTCTACTTGCTGGAAGAGAGGTTGATAATTTGGTGGTGCTTCTTTGTGAATCAAATTGATACCACTTACACCTTTTGAAAAATCACTTTTTTTCCAACTAAATAAAAAGCCATATGGTAGAATATAACTTTTAATCTGATGACAAAACAAGCTTAAATACTGTATTGTTTTCTTTTGGTTTTTATTACATATTGTTGCTTTACATTTCATATTTCATATGGTCAGTGCTCAGCTCTACCTGAGTAATTTAAGTACCTTGACTTGGTTTTTATTTCTGCTTTATTTTCCACTAAAATATCAAATGTTTTGAAAATGAATTTGGAGGAAAAATAACATTTGTTACAGTAATACGTTTCATAATTGTATAGGATATCCTCTGTATCACTCTATCCATTCAGGGTGCTGCTGCAATTAATGCAATCATTCTGTAACCTGGCCTTTCATAGAAATAATACCAGCCTTTATGTAGACTGTCTCCTGTTTTCTATTGTATAAAACTTTTCACTGTGGATCTCAGCATGGTTTCAGAAATGCATCTGACTTATTCTTTATTTTATCACGCAACCTTGAAATAAGAAGTTAATTTCTATCACAAACTTGACCTTTAATGCTGTTGGGCTTTATCTTTTCTCATACTTTTTCTTTAACCTTCGAAGATACAAAAGGCATCTAAAACCCATACAGAGCGTTAAATCCTAAATATTTTCTAAGCAGCTATGATCTACTTGCCACATTAGAGTTGTAAATTAAGGTCTCATGTGTTGCAGAAACCAGCCTTCCATATCACAGTTTTCTCCCCTGAATGAGGCAAGAGTCAGTCAGTAAATATATGTGGTCAACCTCAGATTTGCCTCACTGGGAGTTCACATGTATTTTTAACTGCCTTCAATTGTTAATGTATTCCTCAAATGAGATGCATCACCTTGAAGAATGACTTTTTGCCCTCTGGGAATACGCCAAACAAGTATTTCATTCACTATGATAATCAGTTCTACCTCCAGCAACATATGAAACCCAAATTTAATAGGCACTAGTGATTAGGTTTTAAGACACAGAGTCATCACTGTCCACTGTAACAATAATAATAATAATATGAAAAAAAAAAACCAAACCAGGAGAAAAAAATGCATTATATTTGCTTTAAGAATCATTAATAAAAGCAATGTAACTATCAACATTTTGGGAATATGCTTAATAAATGTCACGTGTCTTTTCTCATTAAAGAAAAAAATGATAGCAGCATTTTCTTATGAATTTAGAAATTTTCTTGAACATAAATAAAAGCTACTACTTAAGTTTTCCTACATGACTTAGTTGTATAACCCTGGAAGACAAAAAAAAAAAAAAAGGAGGGGGGAACTGTATATCATATTTTTTAAAAGCTTGTAATTATAAAATTTATAATGAAAGAAAGAGAATGTGGGAGAGAAAAGGAGAAAATTGAGCTCCCTCCATGGTTTTCAGTGTTAAAATTACCTGAGATCTTTCTGAACTTAAACTTTTATAGAAAGCAGAAAGGATAGTTATATGACATTATGGAAAATAAAAAATCAGCCTTTAAATCAGCAGCTTAGGTTGTGGACAGTAAATGATACAGTGGTTCCACTTTCTTGGAACTGAGAAGCAGAAGAAAATGAAGAAAGATGCCAGTGACAGGGTGAGGATGATGGGAGCAGGCTAGCATTATGAATGATATGTTAAGTGATTGGCTCAGATGGAATCATGGGATTGCTGCCTTTTGCAGATGCTGATTTTCATCTATATTGTTTGCCTCTTTCTCAGACAGGCCTAACATATGCAGAATGTGTGTGCATGCGCATGAGCAATATAGACAAATACCGATATATATTTATATGATACGTTATATATTCTTATATGTTCAGAAGCCACCTTATCCCCTTTAGTGTCCTTACACCTGATCCATTTAGCTAATCAGGATAGCTTACTACAGCATAAACCAATAAACTGTGTTTTACATGAGTTAATATCCTCCTGCCTTCCTTATTTGGGGAAGTATAAAATTTCTTTTTTCGTTTGCCTACTGCACTGAAAGGGAAAATGTTTTGGGGTGGGTTTTATTTTACTAATTACTAATTCTGAAAGGTTTCTTCTGATCTACTAAACTGCATAAATACAAGAAATAGTATTTCTACTTAATAACAACGTGTTGTCTAATAGGAAGACATACTGAGGTCCTGTTACATTTTCTTTGATGTGCTTTAAGCTGCATACCGTGCATTCTCTGCTTTCAAACTATCAGGCATTACCGGGTTCATTTAGTCTGCCTGCTTCTTTGTGTGGACAAACAGAAAGATAAAATGATGCTTAACACTGATGAGATATATCAGGAACACATGCATGCAATTAAACATAATACTAATTTTGAAGGGTTGTTTTACTAAGATTACCCTCAACAGCATTTTTTCCATCATAAACAAACCCTAACTCCAAGCTTCATCTCTGAACGTTAACTCCTTAGTGCCTTGTTCCTTTATTTTGAGCCTGGCCCCGTATTCTTTGAATATTCTTGCTTTGTGATTGAAACAAATTGAAATTTAAAAGGTGTATGGGTGGGTCACATATTAGTGTATGAAATAACACCTTAAACTGTTTTTCTATAACATTCTGATGCGAGAAAAAAGTCAAATCTCCCTGCATTTTCTAAAATATACCACTATTTTTTGCTGTGCAATTTAGGTACCAATTTCATTTGTTGCAAAAGCATCTACCATCTAAAGATGTGCACAAAGGCATGTAGGCATCTAAACACTAATAAGGATGTGCTGGTTTTCATCTGAATAACTTGTTAGGGATTATTCATTATATCAATACTTATGACAGCCATGATAATATTTAGGATACTGTTTCTGTGTGGTAATGTAGTTTCTGGCAAAAAATGCCATATAACTGTTCAGTTTGAAGTTTCTTAGCTTAAAACTTTACTGTAGATTGGGTCAGTAGCATTTACATAACTAATTTCTTGCTGTAATCCTATCTTTTCACTGAACATTTACCAATTGCTTGTGGGGAAAAATAATGAATTCCTTTTTTCAGAGCAATAAATATTGATAATTAAACTAATGAAGTATTATTATTTTTTCCAGGCTGGACATAGAATTGACCCAGGTGCTCATTATTAAAACTTTTTAATATATTTTTGCAGAATGAGAAAATGAACATCAGTGAACCAATATAATTAGCATGCCTTCTAAATAGATGATATAGTTATATACTTGTTAGTATTAGGAGATCCTACAAATTTCATTTATCAAGATACAGCCCAGCAGGCATTTTCTAGTGAAAAGGGCGCCTGTGAATCCCCAGTATACCACTCAGATCACCCCCTGAGGGGAAACGCAACTTGCATTCAAATCAAACGTTTTCCTATCAAATGCTCTACTAATGGCTTTCCTATGAGACCCAAGCCTGTCAGTCACCTACTACCTATTTAGACATGTTAAAACAGAATTCGTTGTTTATTTGTATTTCATTGAAGTGAGTCTGTTTTCTCATATTGAATTTGTATCCAAACCCCAGGTTGTCAATACTACTTAGTTAGATCTGCTGTTTGTTGTGTTTTTCTCTGCATGCGATCCAGGGGAAAAAAAAGTGTCACTCAGGCCAGTTTCAACCCTCCTATAAATCCTTAAGCAGTGTATTAACTAATTTTATAAAGTAACTAACATATACATTGAAGGCTTTAGGAAGCAGTTCTCACACTGAAAGCTGTTTTATCAGATTCAGCAATGCCTTTGCTATGCTAAGGTTTGCCTACAAAGAAGCTAGAAAAATGACCAGTGTAAGGAAAAAAGAGGAGGGAAAAAAACGTTGCTTTCAATATTTCTCCTAAATTACAGTAAGTTTAATTGCCTCAGTTAAATATAGCTCAACTAGTCAGTAGACATACTTGACTGCTGTGCTTTTTGTGAAAATTATTTAAATTAATTCTGTTAGCAACCTCTAAGTTAGTTTACTTGTGCTTAAGCCTAAATCTGTGCATTAAACATTCCATAAAAACAAGAACTAAGTGTTATGTTTGATATGCACTTCAAAAGCCTAAAAGGCCAAAGAAAGCCCTTCCTTAATTATTGAAGAAGTGTCTGTAAAGGAAACATGAGCAAATAGCATTCATGCTTTCATCCCCAGTAACCTTTTATTGTCCTTTTCTTCAGATGGCCAAGTCAGTATATTTAATAAAGGGAGCAGCAACCATCAAAGAAGGCAGGGGTCTAATAAATGGTCCTGATTAAAGGCCCTGACAGGGTATGAACTTTGCATAAATTTTCCTATGGTGTCAGGCTAGGATCCTGATTGAAAACCCATTAACATAATCACACATTTAGAGGAAATGCTGTAATGTATCAAAAACATTTCCCTTAGTGTAATAATTTTAAGGACATTAAAATGCAAATGATAATAAGGAGTTGTGTTTTAGTGATGTTCTGAAAGCCTGATTATTCAAATATTTAGTATGAAATATGGAAGCTCCTTTAACTAATGCATCTACATGATTTCAAAGATTTAATCTATATTTGTACTTGAAAGACTTTTATACCACTACTGAATGCTTCCTGTTAATTTTAGACTTGCAAAATCCAGCAAGAAATTTAGTTTAAATGATAGTGCTAAATGCTAAGACCTTTTAGCTTGCTTTAAAACAAATTTAAAAAAATCTGTATTGAAACCAGGACACCGGCTATGCTCTTTCATTAAGTACTGAATTGTAAAAGTCCATGTTTTGGTATTGTTTAGATTATAAAAATAGTTCACAGAATTCAAATCATCCTTTTCTCTGTTTCTATTAAAATATGTGCTTAAAACAGATTGGCCATTGAATCACAGAAGTGATATTCTTTAATGCTAATTTTTAACAATAAAAGAAACACTATCCTCCCACACACAAATAGCCATAATTATGTAAAGAATGACTGCTTCAGACTGATGACTTTCAATATGCTTGAGTCTAGCATACTGGTATAAGAGGCCAGAAAGGTCAACAGTAATTCATAACTGCTATAAAATTGTGTAGCATCCTAGGGCTTCTGGAGGATGCTGACATTATCATGCTTCTTCTGCTGGTTTGTATATGTAAATTTGTGATAGGAAGTGCACTGCTTTGCCATATCGCATGCAGAGCATCAATCAGGCAGTAGAATACATCAGAGTATTTTCATTATGCCTAGTTATTTACTGCATCAGAAGAAATTACCCTGGCAAGCCAAGCGGCCTTCTCTGGATAGCATGATATGACCAACCAGGTTTCAGCTCAGGAGTCTTGTAAACATTACAGGATTAATCTCACAATCACAATCATCAATCTTTCCTAGTCCTGCCTGGGTGCAACTGCGGAGATTGGTAACCAGGCAATGTAGATTTAAATTTAACCCTGAACATCAAGAGCTATATGTCAGATGCACCATATTACAAACACCTATATTTTTACTCCAGCTTTAGTACAAAATGATGAAAACATAAAAATTTTGCATTTCAGATTCATGTCTAATTTTTCATTCCCATTTTTGATGCATTACAGGGAAATGAGAAATATTCTGAAAAAGATACATTTCATAATACCAGACTTTAATGTTAAAACGATGCACTGGGATGCCTAGATCTAATGTATGTATTAGAGACAACTGACACTGCAGTAAAATGTGGAGTAGTAATTCAGGTTCAGGATCAGACTTGGGCTCCTTGGCACTGAGCCATTAGAGGTTAGGGCACTGTAGGGGTAATGTACTTAGCCTCTAACAAATGGAGCATTAAATACATCACGCTGACTCATAGGTGGCACTGGCACCAGTTTCTGAAACAACTGCTTGCTTGCCCTCTTGCCAAAGGAGAAAAGAAAAGGATTCTGGCACACCTACCTGCTCTGTGTAAAAATGAGAAGCTGGGAAATGAGAGCAGCCTATATGAATGTTTCATCATTGTGTGTTTAACTATGTACAGTATATAACCTAGCCTACTGAGATAATGCAAAAGATAACATGTATTCTTTTTTCTTTTTCTTTTTCTTTTTTTTTTTTTTGTGAAAGTTAGGTGAAAAAAGCAGTGTTAGTGATCATTTTTCAGTAGTCGAAAACCAATAGATGTATAATGAGCGGATCATGTATAGAGACTGTGTGGCAATTTAATCTGAACTCTGATCTTTATTTTTACTCCTGTCCAAACTACTTTTTTGCAGCATGCACCCTGAACATCTTTCTCCCTTTCTATCTCTCTGTCTGTCTGTGTTTCTCCCTCTGTCTCTGTCTCTCTCTCACATATATAGTTGTTCTGTTTTATAGAATGCCTGTAGAAATTGTCAGAGCTTGGGTTTACTTTTATGCTTACAGAAATATTAATTTCCATGATTTTATGCCTTTCTCTTTACTTAATCAGAACTGCAGGCACTTTACTGCTGTATATGAATGCATTCCCTCTGCAATAGGTTACTGTTTAGCAAGAGAGCTAGCCTTTGCCTACTAAATAATCCTTGTAAAATATGCAGCGATCATACCCATTTGGTCTTCAAAAAATGATGAAAACTCTGCAACATGGTGCTTAACTGATGCATGCATTTGAAAGCACAGATTTCAAAGATGCTTCCTGATTTATGCCTGCTGAAGGTCTCATCTGAAGTGTGCTTTCCTTCTAGAGGTGTGGTGACTGAACAGTTAAATGCAGAGAAGATGGGTGTATTGCAGTACTTACTCCATTATTTTTGTCCACAATCCTCCTCCCCCAAATTGATTTTTTATCTTTTTGACCATTTTTAAATAACTAATAGTCTGATATACTTTTGTGACTATATCTAGTCACATGCTGTCCTCTTCATAGGCCCAGTTAAACCCACAATACATAAGTCTTCCAGTGCAGATAAGACAAATGTGTACCACCTCACACCGTTTCACAAATCAGCTTGGTGCCTGTGGGGGTGTGAGGGGTGGGAAGCTTACCTGTTTGCAGACAGGGATCACAAAGCTCTTTAGGAGGTAAAACGCACATTCATACGATGAGCTAGCAATATAATTCCCGGTTCTTTGTTGCTTGTTATCGTAGCGAGCTTAGGCATTTCTTTGACCACAGGCTCATAGATATTTCTTGGGCAGGCAGGAAGAGATGAGAATAGTATAAAAAGACTAGCCTGGGCTAGCCCCTTTGTACAGGATACAGCTCCTGCCTCTTGTGCCTAGAGAATCTGCAGTCTCTGGGCAGCCGCAGTGCTATGCTACGGGCCCAGCTGCGGCAGAGCGAAGGTAACCTCCTGTCCTTCTGCTGGTGCATTGTTAGGTTGGCTGTACCAGAGGTGGTGAGCGAGCACACAGCTCTGTATGCACACATGGAAGCCAAAGAAAGACTCGTGACTCTGAGCAGCTATGGAGTTTACAGACTTTGACCACAGTCTGTAGGTAATGAAGCGGTCATGTCTTCGCTCTCATCGGAAAGACTCTGTAAAGCGAAAAAGCTCCACTCTCTCTTCCCATCTTTCCAGAATTCCATTAAAAGAAGAGATTGATCTTCTTGTTCAGTGCTAGAAGACAGTGATTATTATTTTTTCCGCATTCAATATTAACTGATGACATGGAAAGAGAAGCTGACTTATTGTAAACTACCACGGAAAGAAAGGCAGGCTGAAAATTCGGCCCTTTGCTAACAGTGAATCAACAGTCTGACATAAGGCAGGTCGCTAGACTCAGCTTGAAGGAAGCTTGCCCTAGAGAGTGTTGCAATACACACCAGCTTATTAATTTAGAGACCTATTAGTGACAGGTCACAAACCCACTCATAAATTTATAAAGAATAAAGGACTGAACAGAACTGTTTAATTCCAGAAATTGCTCATGTGTTTGGTGAATTATGAAATACAAATTTTGAACCTCTTCTACTGGATACACCTAGGAAATTCTGAGCTGGTAATGTTTTATGGGCCAGGCAGATTTTTTTAAGCCTCTAAATGACATTGCAGTGTGTGCCGTCTTACGAGGCCCAGCAGCTCTGGAAGAGGCAAGGGAAGCATTCCCTCTGGGGTCCCTCTGACATGCCTGAGCATTTCTAGCTGCTGCTGCCCCCACAGAAAAATATCAGCAAATAACAGCTACTGGTAGGAGCCAAGAAAGCTAGCTGGTACACTGAGGAGGGCAGCACCCAATGGTTAAGGAAGCACCCAACACCTGGAAGGACTCTTAGGCATTGAGGAGATGCCATGAGCAAAATATATATCCATGACTCCTGTCTCCCGGTCTCCCAGTTGCCATTCTTAGCGACAGAACCACTAGCACCCTTGGTGAAAGTTTATCAGATGTGGCTGCAGGAGTCACTGTTCCACCCTAAGCAGCAGCAATGTAAAAGGGAATTCTCCAAAGCTAAATGGTTTGGCTACCGACGACACTACCTGCACAATGTCCATTAGAAAGGATATATGAGATCACTTAAACCATTCACAGTTTTGCAAGGCTTAAATTCTGCTTGTCTATACAAGAAGTTAGTATGCAGTAAGCAAGGGTGTGAATTAACAGAGCCCTAACTACAGCACCTCACAGGACTGGGCTCTTTATATGCTGTTTAGATAATAAGTTCTTTAAGGAAAGTACTCTGTCTTCATTCCTGCCTAAACAAGTACCTTTTTGTATGGATATTCCTAGTATGTATTGTCTGGTGCTACCCACTCCACTTTCTACTAAAGGCTGTCCCTGTGCAGTGTAGTCAGAGTGTTATAAATTCGCATTAATGCTTACTAGTATCTACCTTCTTCATCTAGACAACCCCAGCCAAATGGTGGCAGAGCCTAAAGCAGGACCTGAAAGACATTCCTTTATACATAAGCCTAAGGCTATGTCCCCAGCTATCACCCCAGCTAATTCCAAACTCAGCGGAGTTAGCATTATACTGTGGGAGCAGTGATTCTTAAACAGCAATCAAAAGCAAGAAAAATCCTAAAAATGTACAGAAGCATCGGTCTTGCTGACTTGACCCTAATTAACGAATCTAGGACTCGCTACTCCTCCTTTCAGCAACAGTATCCTGTACTGTTTAAAAAGCCTCCACAAATTTATATTCTTAGATTTGCTGCTCTGAACTCTTACTCTTCCTAACAATTTGGCTTTGTCTTATCCCTTGCATCAAAGATGATCCAACACCAACCTTCTTTCACCTCCTCAGAGTAAATTTAGGATGCTCTAGGAATCTAACCTAGGCTGTTATATAGTACCTATCACTGTAGTATGTATGAGCTCAGCATCTCCCAAGGCCAGGCTCTTTGTTTGTATGCCACTTAGGTTATAAGGTCTTAGAGGAAAATACTCTGGCTTCTTCCCTGCCTTAATAGCCTAGCCTACTGTTTGCACTACACAAATAAATTGTAATAGTATTTGGATGAATTTCCAAACACGTTTATCCTTTTTACCTATGCTCAACTTTACAATATTGGAGTCACTTAATATGAAAGTATGAGCTGCACTTTGGGGTTGTCCAGCTGTAGGAAAAAAAAATTAAGACCTTCACCATGTTGGGCAGGAGTTAGAAGTGTGTATGCCTTCTGCTTCACATAAATCTGTCAGCAGTCTTGGGCCTAGTGCCAGAAAGTAGATGGAGCACCCCACCCCTCTAACAACCAGGTTGGTGGTAATGACAGGCTAGCAAACTTTTTATGGTTCCACTGGAGCCTCATCCCTGAGCCTCTGTGCTTGTGAAACTCAGATGTAGAGTAGCATGGAGAAAGCCACATTCCCTGATGGGACAGAAAGCGCCTGCTAGTTTGTGTAGAGATTCCACCACAGCATATTTTTAATGACCACTTCAGACTAGCGACTGCTACTTATGCACTGATGAATGTGTCCATGCCTAGTAGCTCTGACAGAGCTGAGATGAGCTAGAATACTGTTGACTGGAAAGCAGCCAGTCGTCAAGCCTACCATACTGTTATAATGCAACAGAATTAATATTTTCTGTGTCCTCTGTTTTAAAGTTCTTATTTTGTACATAAGTAGTTTAGAGCATTAAAAGCTCAAATTGGGGGAGCATTGATGCTGATGAAAAATTGGCGATTTTGGATCTTGATGCATCCTCCCCCTTTTCTAGACACTAGAACTTTGCTTCTGTGTGCTTGGAAAATAAATTAACTTGAAAAATTCAAAATACAATAAAATAGTAATTATTTATGCTGGCATTTAGATCTGGGAATGTGTGTTTATTTTGATGTGTGTTTTCCTATAACATTCCTAAAACCACCAAAGCAAGCTGTAACTGCAGCAGCAGATATGCACAGTACATTCTTAGAACTAGGTAAAGTGTGGATCCTGTCATCAGGTAGTTCCTAGCTATGCTCAAAATATACGTGACTTAATGCTGTAACAAAATACATGTAAAAACACTAAAATTAAGGTTATAGCTCCTGTTAGCTGATATTCTGCTCTCTTTTGCTCATTCTTCTTCCACTTCTTTCCTTGTTTACTTTAAAGAAAACATTTGGTAAATCAGCTTTCAGTAGCCAAAAAAAGGAGCTGAGTATGTGGGTGTGTTGGTACACAAATAAGTGTTGCCCTACTTTCCTTGTATAACTTTTATCTCCATCCCAACTCATCTCTGTCTTTCCTTTTGCTCTTGCACAACATATCATATGTGGACCCTCAGATTGTAAGCTTATTGGGCAGAAATTTTTCAAGTGTCACTAATTCCATCAATACATGTAATATGTCCATAACTCTCACATGCAAAAGTAAATTATGGATGTCTACGAAAAGATACTGCCCATAGCTATTCCTAAGTTTAACAGGTTTTGGAGGCTTAAACTTTTTTACTCCTTTTTTTTTTCCCCACTTTACTTCTTCCTTTTTCCTTCTCTCCTTGTCACTCCTCCTGAAGCTGCACTATTATGGGAAGATTTGCTTGTGAGAAGATGTGATTTGCATTGCATCTTGAAGTATGTTAAATTTTCCTTCCAGAGTGAGGAACCTAACACAGGAAACAATTCTGAGCATTTGAACATGGATTCCATACACTTTAGCATTTTCAACAAGCACAGCTGCATGGTGGATCTTGGATAGAAGCCAGTATCTAAAATGTTAAGGTCTTAAATATAAGGACCAGGAAGTTGATTTGTATCTGGATAATGAATGCAGAAATCCATTAGAGTGTGCAGATTTCCATTATGATCTCTTGGCAGGTTTTCCTGCTTAAGAGGTGGGCTGCTGAGTGTTGCACAAGATGAAACTTCTGTGGAGCCCTTCGCCCTAGTTAGGAACATGGAGATGATAAAAGCATGAATCACAGTTTCCAGATCTTCTTTTGACAGGAATAGGCACAGTCTCCTGGGAAAGTGGAAGTGCAACCATTTCTTACCACAATTATCTCTGTAGTCAGGACTATCAGTGAATCTAATACAGCCTCAAGATCGTTCTCCATTATCAGCTAGTGGGGGGATATCCTCTGTTGAAGGTACAGTCAACATTACTGATTGCTCCTTTCAGTGTTTTGCATTAGGTAAGTTACTCTTCCCTTTAGGAGGTTGCTTTAAAAATTTTAAGCATCTTGTTCAGCTATCAGTGGCCTTTTAACTACTCAGGTCCTTGCATCAATTTAAACTTTTTCTTCATAATTTTATGTTCCCTCCTTTGGATGATAACATCAATTGTAGAGGCTAAGATGGAGGTGGTGGAGCTGGTGAAAGTTCAGCAAAATTGTGGTATTGCAATTATCTCCACAGATCCAATTGTTTCTGAAAAGGAGGGGTGAGATAAATCTTTGCAGGGCTCCATGTAGATAACCTATAGATGGACAGCTATCTCACAGTTCACTGAGATCTACTTAAAAATGGTTCTACACCACCTTGGGTATTCCTTAACCAGATCACTGGACGCCACCCATCACCATCACCCAAGCAGTCTGCATCGTCTATTCCTGCATGTAGCCTGGTGATGAGGGCTCCAAAATGTTGATGTAAGTCATATCTTTGCACCACAATATTCTGATTGACCAATCAAGAAAAGGATTTTAGAGAGTATTTGACAGCAGGTGAGATCACTTCGGTCAAGTGTTTAGTGTCTTGAAAGATCTATTGCACATTATGATGGTTAGGAGATTACTTTCTGTGAACCAGCATTTATGTTTCCGGTCATTAAAGTAGCCAGTTGCACTTTGCTAGCTTTTACTAGCTATTAGGGTCAGGAATTTGCTTAATAAATCATAATAGCATATGTGAAGACATTTTTTGAATCTCTTAAAGTATACAGAACATTATTGGCCATGTCAATGTAGACTCTACCTTTTTTTATTAAGTATTTGAATTGTGTTTGAGCATTTTTCAAAAAAGTCCTGAATACTCCATACATTAAGGAAGAGGCCTGCATAGGTGTTTTTATATAGACTGAGGGCAGGTAAGATTCATTTTTCAACTTTCTGAACTTGCATAAAAAATGCAAAAAATACATATTTGTTTTTGTCATGCAGACCCATGCATGTGTATGATCATATACCGAGAAAGAGAAGAAGAAATTTACGCCTAGCTTTTCCAGCCTGGTGAAGGAAGGAAGCCTTGAATTGCTTTTATTCCCCTTGGTCCAGTGCATTTAGAAACCGAAGACTATACTGACCACAGGACAGTAAAGGAGCTTCTTGTGATCATGTAGTGTTACACTGTGGTTTCTTCACTATGAAAAAAATGTTCATGAAAGACATGGCATGACTGTTTTGTCCATCTAAAATGGCATAAACCGTTTGGAACAGAGTAAAAAATCTTATCTTGTAGAATATATATAAATATTGCTGTATATGATTGTTTGGTTTGTAAATACTCTGTGTGTGTGTGTGTGCATGTGTGTGTTTGCATATTTTATGCTTGAGCTCAGACCTTGTTCTTCCTCTCTAGCCACAGCCACCAGAATCAGTGTAGAAAGGTTAAGGCACATGTTTCCTTTTGTCACTCACTGTACATTTATTTGTATATGTGTTTATTTAAATATGTACACACTGCAAAATTGATGAATTTGAATTAGTTATCAATAAAATACTGTTCATCCTTCTCTTTGAAAAAGACAAGTACAAAGATCAACAGGACTAGGTGAACTTTTTGTTCACTGTGATTCTTTGTACTGCTATCTGCCTTAAAAAGCTTCATCAATTAATTTTTGGATTACAACAGAGCAGAACTCCAAAATGTGGGGTTTTCTACAAAACCCGTGAACTTAAATTAATGTCTCTGGCTGTTCTCTGCCTCTGCTGTTAAATGAATAACATTTATTTGATTGAAGCAATATCTGGTGTTATTTGATTGCTTTCCTTTAGCAAGGTCTGCAGGAAATATATGTATAAAATACTATACGTATATATGTATGTATATGTTTCAATCTTTGGTATGGTCTTACTTCTAATACTTTTCTTTAACTCCTACATACAAAATATCAAAGGTTTATAATTGCTGAGATCATATGCTGTAAATGTAGCCATGGTTTCAGTCTCTATTAGTTGGGGTTTTTTTCTTTCATATCGCTATATAATAATTTGATTCCTTGAGCTCTGACTTTGTTCTTCTCTTCTATTCATTGCCACCCAGAATCTGTTGCCTACCAGGACAACTGTGGAGAGGCTGGGGCTTAGGGCTGTTGATGCTTCATGCAGATATGGAAGAATTAAAAATAGTCAGAGGAACTACTTCAGCCCAGAGATTTGAGTAGCAGTCTCAGAGCAGTCTGGTTTAGGGTGGTAGTTTTTTTTTTTCCCTTTCCTTTTTTTTTTTTAATTTTAATCAAGATTTTACTGTATCTTTTTTTTCCCCCCCTCAGGGCTAGAACCTTGCATTCATACAGCACTTCACACAGTGGGACCTTGATCCTGACAGGGACCTCTGAGTGCTACCATTATACAAATAATAATAAGATGAAGCAGAACAAAACAGGAGCCCTATGGGCTAGTTTTTAATGCTCCTATCTCTTCTTCATCAAAATTAAACCAATTGAAAGATAACACTGAGCAGGGGATTTATTTTTTTTATTTTGACTGATTGTACATTTTCATAACACA
Source organism: Haliaeetus albicilla (assembly GCF_947461875.1). Classification (NCBI taxonomy): domain Eukaryota; kingdom Metazoa; phylum Chordata; class Aves; order Accipitriformes; family Accipitridae; genus Haliaeetus; species Haliaeetus albicilla. The sequence continues at coordinate 43,894,167 of NC_091485.1, forward strand.
CACATCATGAAATGAGTGCATGACTCATTGTCAAAAGAAATGATAACACTGGATTTGCTTGGTTTTACTAGACGGGCTGCTATGCATACATTGTTTGGTGGCATCCTATTCTCCTGGACAAACAATAATTTTTAAAGGGATTTAATGCTATGAGAAAACGCTTACTTTTTAATTGTTATTATAGTATTATTTTAACAATTGTATTCTGTTAAACAAATCCACAAAAAAAAAAAAATGCTTAATACCACAAAAACAGATAGAGCTAAGTTTATGAAATTTACAGATTACCTAAAATGCTAGGAGTTAATTACAGTCTGCTTTCCCTGGCATGTCAGCTTGATTAAATTTGGAGTTCCAAGATGAATTGGCCCAAATTCATTAGTGTTCCCCGGGTGCATATGTTGGTCAAGGTCAAGCGAAGCACATTGACTGTAGTGTTAGTCAGGAGGGGGAAGGGTTTCTAAAGAAGGTGGACTCTTAAAAGGTCTGGGGTTGCAGCAAGAAACTTTGATACTTTTTAACTTAATAAATCTTGACAGCCTAATCATGGCTAAGCCTTTGCAGTGTTATTGGTACAGATGGCAAAGCTAGACATATTTAAAGAGATCTCAGCAGCTAGTGGCAGGAGAGCATTGAATCCAAATGCACTGTTGGGCTCTCAGAGAAAGTGCAAGAAGGGAGGATAAAAAGCTACACAGCATTTCCATCTCTTGACATCTCCAACAGCCTCAGATACAAAATATGATAAGGCTCCTGCTGAGCTAATAAGCCCAACAAATGTCTGTGTCCATGAAGTAGATGAAGTGGGATCAAGTAGTTGGGGGCTGCTGTATGAAAATAAGCCAGCACCCAGGGTATAATGGCACTGTAGAAAGCTGCAAGGTCAGGCTGATGACAGAAACACTGGATAAGTAGAGACCCCATCAGTAAAACAGGTTTGCCTGCTGGATCTGAGCCACATAACTATTAAAAAAAAATCCCTATGTTTTAGAAAACTCATATAGTTTAGTAAATAAAAGGACAATGTTTGGTTTGTTGAGTGAAAAACTGCAACTGTTTCCTACTTTTTGCCATATAGATTGTATGATGAATTGTTTCTCTGCAAAATAATACATGAAAACAGACCTGAAAAGAGGATTTGACTGCAAACTAAAGGACATTTTTAAAGAAAGCTGTAATATCAGATGAACCATAGATTTATGCAAGGCCTGCTGGCATGTTACACTGTTTTTCTCTTAATTTCATGTATGCCAAGTATATCTCTATTCATCTCACTCTTAGACAGAGCTCTTTGTGCCCCAATAAAATGATTTAAGCTGAAATCATGCTGGATATACGAGAGTGATAAATATGGCTCCTTTCATTTGCAAAGAAAAATAAAGACCTATCTTGCTGAAATAACGTTAAAATAAAAATTAGGCATTGCTTGGAGTTTCAGGAACGTGCCAAGCTGTTACATTCATTCTTAAAGCATCATATTCACTTAGTGCTACGTGTAAAGGTGTGTTTGAAAAGTACAGAACCTTCTAAATACCATGTGCATTTGTTTATTACATTTGGTACACAATGTAAAAAAATCTGACAGCATACCACAAAGGTCATACCTATAATTCCCTTTAATTTAACTGTCATGTTTTAAATCTATGCAAACATAATTATTGCTAAATTCTAGTGTGCAGTACATGTGCTACCGAAGCCAAAACAAGCCAGATCTGGTCCTATGAGTAACAACAGCATTAAGAAAATAAATCGGTAGTGATAGATGATGAATATTTATGATTGTTTCTCTCCTACCATTTTAATCATTTACAGATATTTTCAGTTTTCATCCAGTAGAAGCACAACTGAAGGCAGTGCCTCCCCTGGAGTCTTAAGGAGGATGCATAATAATGTGGCAACCAGCCTCCTTCCCTCTACTCAGGGCTGGGTTGTATATCATATTCACAGGCTTGCATTGGGATGCAGAGCTGCACTGCTCAGCAGGAGCTCCAGGAGGCATGGTGCCTCAGGCAGGCACAGTGTCTCCTGAAGCTCTGCAGTGGCGTGTGGAGAAGTGCATTGGCTGCTCCAGCCTTTGAGGCTGCAGCATGTTGCTCCTGCCTACCCACAGCACGGTCTGCTGTGCGGGGCAGAGGGAACAGCGAGGTGACCCGGTCTCCTCCCAGGCCTGCTCCCACTGAGGACAGAATCTGTGGCAGAGGCTCATACAGCGTGAGCAAGGACTGCTATTCTGTTTGATCCTTCTGTGATGGTGCAAACTGGAGAAGTATCTCCTGTTTGTCCCCCTCTTCTTCCAGGCTTTTTATCTGGATTGGGTTTGTAGGTGGCTGCCACTCACTTTAACAGCTCGTGTCTCCCTCCCCCCCCTTTCACTTCCATCTTGCATGCACATGACAGTATTTTTTCTGCCCTGCCAAGCATCCTAGTCTGTATCTTCCCATTTATCATACAAACATTTCTGCACCTTTTTACTGTACAACTCCTTCCAATCAGCAAAAAACCCAGAAGCAATAATATATTGAAAGTACCCTGCCAGAGCACTTTCATTGCCTGATGGCTAAGAAAAAGAGGAAGTCCGCGAGCTGGGGGAGAGAGGAGTAGGAAAAGACTGAATCTCCTTTGTACTGCACCCAGATCACGATGGGGTCCTGAGCACAAATAGGGTGCTAGAAACCAAACAGTATATAAAACCTAATGCCTGGCATCCGAAGAGACACTTAGAGATCTGCCCCATGGATTCACCCTAAAAGAGCACTGTAAACATCTAGTCCTGTCTTATATAGGTCAGAAGACACACCGACTTCATGTCCTTCTAAATGTTCTCTTAGTGCACCGAAAGTTGTACGAAGCAGCCAGCAGTGAATAGGATGAAAAACTGCATGTATACAAATGGCACAGCTTTGCACTGAATTCAAAATGGGGCCTTACTCAACGCAAATGGTGAAGTGACCCCAGACAGAGGGCTGGGTTTTCAGGGTGAGAGAGATGTAGAAGTTAATGAAATATCAATTTTTTATCAAATAACTGAGCATTGCCAGCTTACGTTGTTCAGAGAAGCAGACTCATTTCACCTTTTGAGCTGAACCAAGCAACGGAACACAGCGGGTAACACCCTTAAAACTAAATCTGTGAGATAAAGGATCAGTGCTTAGCTGCATTGTGGGTTATCTGGTGCATCACAAAACCGTACAAATGACAGGTGAGTTGTAAAGAAGGAAGGACCAGGTTCTGGCTTAGCAGAAAATGCAAAGAAGGAGGTGCTGAAAAGGACGGAGAACAAAAGCAGAAAGACAAGGGCTAGTTTGCTAGACAACTCCTTTGCTTGGTTGAAAATGTTGCTAGTGCAGTCCAGTTACTTAAATCTGCCTGGATTTTTGATGCTACCAGTGGCTGTTCCTGTAGGTTGTAATGGATCTATACATCACATTGAAAAGCCATGGTTTGTTCTTTCATTCCTGCTCACCATACTTCCTTTTCCTGAAGCAAGTATTCATGAAGATTTTCACCTGCTTTTTGCAGTCATTGAATTTCGAGATAGATAATTTCAGGTAGATGATCTCATTCTAGCCTCAGTGCATCTCTTAAAGATTCACAGGGCTGAACTGTATCAATTCAGACAGCAGCACACAGGTTTATCACAACTCAGAAGAACTGATCTACTTCATCTCAGTGCTAATGTTAGCTTTTTTTTCATACAGAAGAGATGGTCATGAGGAACTGAAAAGAGGGGGAATGTGTTAGAAAAAGTTCTTAATTGATGACTTTTTAGAAATCATGGTTTTAACTTGGTGGGTGGGTGGGGGAGCCACCTTCATTCCTATACCTTATTAGTATTTGCAAAAAAAAGTGAGGTAATTGACTTCAACATATACCCAGTAGCTGTGGTTTCTCACTTGTGTCACAGTAGAGAGTTAACCTGGAAAAAAGTCTGAGGAAGAATAATTTTAGGAATGATTTGTGGTCAGCTGTGACAGGCAATGTCAATGGTTATTCTATCCATGAAGCATGTACTTGTGGGACGAGGAGAGCTATATTTTTAAGAATGACCTGAAGATACTTAGTATTAAAAAAAGGAAAAGATACATTTAGCAGCTGGCACTGACCCCTAAGGAACAGTGGTGGATTACTTCCTAAAATACAGAAAAATTTTAGGAAAGAATTCAAGATGGATCGGCTCTCATTTTGTAGAACACTTCTTAAAACTTGTTAAAGCATTCATAGAAGAGTTGCATTAACAAGAACATACCTTTATGTTATTAATATTATTGGGTATGCTTGTTTTGGTTTTTTGTGGCAGGGTTTTGGTAGCAGGGGAGGGGCTGCAGGGTTGGCTCCTGTGAGAAGCTGCCAGAAGTTTCCCCAGCTCCAAGATGGACCCGCCTCTGGCCCAGGTCGAGCCCATCTGCGATGGTGGTAGTGCCTGTGGGAGAACAGATTTAAGAAGGGGAACTGGCAGTGAGTAGGGGATTGGAGTGTGAGAGGAACCCCTCTGCAGACACCGAGGTCGGTGAGGAAGGAGAGGGAGGCGGTGTGCTGGAGGAGGTTGATGCCCCTGCAGCCCTGGTGAGACGGCAGGCTGTCCCCCCAGCCCATGGAGGGGAGCGGGGGAGCAGATGCCCACCTGCAGCCCGGGGAGGAGCCCATGTTGGAGCAGGGGGATGCCCCAAAGATGGCCGTGACTCCATGGGAAGGCCCGTGCTGGAGCAGTCAGTGCCTGAAGGACTGCGGCCTGCAGAAAGGACCCACGCTGGAGCAGTTTGTGAAGAACTGCAGCCCATGGGAAGGGCTCATGCTGGAGAATTTGGTGAACTGTCTCCCGTGGGAGGGACCCCACACTGGAGCAGGGGATGAGTGAGGAGTCTTATCCCTGAGGAGGAAGGAGCAGCAGAGACGATGTGTGATGAACTGACCCCAACCCCCATTCCCCGTCCCCCTGTGCTGCTGGGGGGGAGAAGGTAGAGAAAACCAGGAGTGGAGTTGAACCAGGAAGGAGGGAGGGGTGGGGGGAAGGTGTTTTAAGATTTGGGTTCACTTCTTATTATCCTTGCTTGATTTGATTGGTCAATTAAATCGATTTTGTTTCTTCCCCAAGTTGAGTCTGTTTTTTGCCCGTGACTGTAACTGGTGAGTGATCCCTCCCTGTCCTTGTCTTGACCCATGAGCTTTTCTTTATATTTTCTTCTCCTCATCCCACTGGAGGGGAGAAGTGAGCAAGCGGCTTCATGGTGCTTTGTTGCTGGCTGGGCTTAAACCACGACAATACTTTTGCAGAAAAAAATTTGGTACTTACTTTCTTTCCTTCATCTTTTTAGCAGCAGTTAAGTAAGTTGTAAAATGAAGTCACTCATTGCGTTTTTGATAATACTTCTGAATTATTTTAATATGATTTTGAAGAAACAACTTCCTACAGTTGTACCCGTTGTAATACTTTAGTTTGCCTAATCCTTTCATGCTGCAGGGATTTAGGAAGACTAAAACAATCTCTGTCTCTTGTTATGCTGAGAAGTTAAGGGTCAGCAGACCTGAAATCCCAGGGTGAACAGCACCCTCAGTGCAACCAATGGGCAAGGGTAGGCTCTGTTTATTATTGTGCATCACCCAGCTGAATAAGTAAACCATATGTGGGAAGAAGGCTAATATACAGTCATCTAGAAAGTGAAGAAAAGGGTTGAGGGTTCCCAGCATCCCAGCGTGCTATTCAATCCCATCAAAAATGCTCCAGGAAAATAAACCCCCTTTTCATCTCAAATTCATACACCAGTATACCTTATCTGCTGTAATGCTAAATTGGGGCTGAAAAAGACCCTGTGCACGTGAGCTACCTGCTTCACTGCAGAGTGGCACACAAGAATGATATCACTGCAACAAGTGCAACAAAACAGTGCAGCTGACTATCCCAAATGCCAGCAAATGCTGGCAAATGCATTAAAAGAATAAAAATGCAAGCCTTTTTCCCCGCTGCCAGTTCATTACAAAATTTTCAGTTAGGATAAAATTTTTAAGCCTGATTTTCTAATTGACTGTCTCTTTTGAAAAATGTAGATCTCTTTTGCATGCAACCAATGTGGTATGGAATGTTAAAGAAATGTGGCTAATTCCAAAGAAGATCTGATAAAAAAATCAGTAATACACTAAAAGCTTCACTAAAAGGGTCTGCAAAACAACTAATAGATGTTCCATTTAAGATTATTAATTTGAACAACTGTAGAAATGAATGAGTGTAAATGAAAACACAGAAGAGTATTTTGCTATCATCTCAAATACTTCATCTAGCTATTAATTTAAAAGTACATAGATTTTGAAATGATAGATAAGAACAATAGCATAGAACAATTTATATTATATAATTATTTTAACATAATGGATAGCTTAAATATATAAAATATTAATATCTTCAGTATAATTCATATATATGTATAGATAGTGTAACTACCAATATACATTTAAATCTCTAAAATATAAAGTGCAAGGAGTATTTTGACTGCATTTTTAATTTTTTTTCCATTGCATCACAGTAAATATTTCCAGTCCTTTCCCATTCTTTCTTTTTTTTTTCCCTCCTTGGAAGAAGTCTGTCTCTCACAGAACAAAGGAAATGATAGATGAGAGCTTCTATGATTGCTGAGAAGGCAGACACAGTAATGACACTCAGAAAATTCTCTTCAGTTGAGAAATCATATCTAGTACATTAGAAACATTCAAGTTTCCAGTGCACTATGTGCAAAATTCTGGCTTTCCCTAGGATCTTGGTTTGTTGTTAAAGTAAATTAAATAAAAAACATCAAATGAGCACTTTTCCATATAAAATATATGCCATGTAGGATAACTGAATTTCTATCTTTTTTTAAAAATTATTTTAAATTGTTATTTTTGAGGCAGAACAGACATATAGGGTATCAGATAAGAATTGTATGTCTTTGTTACTAATGCAGTATGTAAGAGGCAATACATACTAGCACCTGGATGCCTAAGAAATACAGGATTTGAAGGTTAATTGACTCACTGACACCTGAGATTGGATTTGTCCCAAACTTTTCATAAGTACAGAGACTTTTGTATAGATACATGTGTGAGTCTGTATGTCTGTGACCTAATTCTGACTTTCCTCCACCTTCAGCTCAGAGGAAAGCCACTCAGAATGAGTTGTGACAAAAATGCGGCAGGGGAGAGAGCTGGCTGTGAAAAGCAGAGATTCTTGAAAAGTGAGGTACATTCTTTAATTTTTTGCTTAAGCTGTGTGTAGGTATTTCAGGTTCCAGACAAAATTTGAAATGGAGGTGGAAAATGTTGCGATTTCAATAATTTCCCCTTACTTTTCCAAGAAATAAAGGGACTGTGTTTTTTTATACCAAAATCCATCAAAAATATTAACCCATTTGTCCACTGAAATTAAAAATTTGCCAAAGACATGGAAAACATTTTGATCATTCCTTGCTAGAAAGGTGGGCTTTAAGTTTACAGGATTGGGACTGTGATCTTCATGGTCACTGAATACTAATCAGCCTACACTGGGCAGCAGGAACCAAGTGTCCCAGGATCGTACTTATCCAATTTCACTGCTCCTGCCAGCACCAATTTTTCACTTCAGTCCCACCTTTTTCTTAAATAACTTCACTGGTTGTATCTATCAGCAGTGAGTAGAAACAATAGGTCCAAAAGAGACTAAACAGAATAACCATGCATTTTCTATAATTGCTCAAACAATGTCCAGAGCTTGACTTATAGAATGAATCTATTTTTCTGTTAGCTTTGGCTTAGGGTTATGATTTTTTATAATATTTACTAATGTGCTAACTGTCAGATATTTTGTGGTTCTATTTAAATCACTACAAAGGCCACACTGACTTCAGTAAAAAAATTGCATTTTGGAAATTTTTTTTATCCTGTAATTGATATTCATTACTTTTTCCAATTCTTCACATTAATTTAGTCCTTTGCTGAAAATAAAAATGCTATAACCATTTTTTCCTTCTCTCACACTTTTAGTTAGGCATTATAACACATTTTCTACATATCATAGCTGTACATTGCCCTGTAGTTTGAAAGTGCTTTTATTTCTGGTTTCCTATCCATATCAGATATTTTTTTAAAGCAAACTATAAAAGAACAAAAAAACTTATATTTAACCTTCTTAAAGTAAATCAAAAGATTAAATATTAGAATTTTTTAGATGCTATTTCTCTAGCAGGGCTGATTCAACCTGTGAAAATTTTATTGACATTAAACTGTACTTTCAATAGAAAAAAAAGTCAGTCGTACTAAATGTTAAATGTGAACTATTTAGATTGGTTCAGGCCTTTTGTATACCAGGTTATAATTGGTGACGAACAGTTTGTTCAACTATACTCATGAAAGACAGCTAAAATCTTAAAAATACCCATTGGTCTAACTGAAGGCTAGCACATCACCACTAGTTACAAATGGTTGCAATGAGATAGCTCTCTACTATGGTTCACACTTTAATTAATGTGGCAGAGAAGCCCTATTTTTTGCTGCATGTCAACATATTCTCCAGAATTTTCTTTCCAATTTTTATTGTTAGTTTAATTTTCATGTTCATTTGAATTAAAGGGAAAACATTTGGTTTTCATAGCAGTGTATGCAAATGTTTTGAATCACTGTGATTTGACCTTCTGTAGTTTACAAGCTGTGCTGGCAAAGCCTGGCTTTCTTTCAGCTACAACAACTGATATATTGTGTTGTCTGTGGTTGCTTGTTCCTGACTCTGAAGCCAATGAGGGGGTTTTTTTGGAGCCTTTGTCTAAACTGTTGTAAAGCTATTTTGGGGGTATAGCAGCTTTCTCATCTGACAAGCTCAACTACTCCTTGCATTGAAGTGGTTAATATCTTTGAAAAAAAAATCTTCCCTTGCTATTTGATGTATTTCTACACTCCTGGTACAGCTTAATACATGTGCTAACAACTATTCTAAATTAATTTCCAAATACATAACACTTGCTACATATTTAGATTGCCTATTGTTAGTTAGTCTTGGATACATACCTATAGCGGCCCACTATTTACAGGAACAAGTTAAAATATCTACTGGCAACCTTGTGACTAGGCATTTCACAGCTAGAGCTGAAAGGTCTAGCTGGTATAAAACCACTCTCCAGGATAAAGTTGATGAATTCTAGTAATCCTGACTGGTGTCAGGACAAAGAAGTCTCTCTAATTGAGCATGGCTGGAGAATCAGTAAGGGGTAGTATTAGTTAACTGGCCTAAAATGAAACTTTCAATAGGCCATCCCTCCCCCTCACACAGAAAATGAATTGGAGCATTAAAGCCACCCCCCTACATCATCTCTTATCAAAGACCTCCATCTCTTGCTCATATGCAATATAGCCTGCTCCATAGGCTCTGGTGCCAACACTGCTGTTTCCTCCACTACATTGTGCTATGCAAAATTAACTGCTCTTGTAAATGGAAGCAACTTTGACAGCAATGCATCTTTACCTCTTTGAACCACTGGAGAATCATATAAATAATACTCATCAGTTTTTGAAGAGAATGAGAGAGACATCTGCATTATTTTTATGAATACCAACTGTGGCTGTGGAGTTTATTTCATTGATCTTATCCTGCCTGGCTGGGTAGTTCCAAGAAAATTTTAAGAAATATTTAAAGGAGACAAACAGTGGTGAAGAAAATAAATTATTAGACAGATTATGAAGAAACCTTGTGGAAACAATAGAGAATCTGGAAACTTTACCTGTATTCCCTATACCTGGCTATTAAGAGAAATCAGAGAAGCTTAACAAGGTTTTATCTTCCCAGCCCAAATTTGGGATCAAAAGGGACACTAATCTATTAAAGTCTCTAAAAAAATGCCAGAGGTATCAGTAGCTAAAGAAAACTGCTAGAGAAAGACATGTGCATTTGGTTCCACAAGAGCTGGCGATAACCCTCGCCTATGAATTAAGTGCATCAGCTAAGTGGAACTTATCAACAGTATACAAATAAAAAAATAAATATGGTTAAACTGTAAGGTCATATAGCTCTTCCTGCTTCATCCATTTGCTATGCTTTCTATGCAGCTTTGAGCAAATAAATAATGCTTTGGTTTAAAGAAGCTGTTTTGGATCACTTAAAGCTATGTGGAAAAGTAACTTGAACTCCAAAAAAATATTTTAGTGTGTCTTGCATCCACAAGAGTAAAAGCTCTGGTTCCCTTCAGGAATATTATGCCAACATTGTGAACCAGAAGTCCTGGCATTCTGTGCTGTAGAGTGGATGTAAAAAATAGCTGTGACTTAAGTACTGAGCAGGTACAACTCCTAATTACATGGTGTTTGCTTGAAAACCAGTTTCAGACAATGATGGTTCCAGAGCTATACCAAATCATTTCATTCTGCCAATGTCTATCTTTATCTCCTGACAGTCCTTTTCTTTGACATAACTATTAAAAGGTGAAACTAAAAATACAAAAGTTGTCTCATTGAAAATCTTTTCTTAGTGGACAGGCATATAAAACCTCATATCCTGAAGAAAAAGTCTTACTATATCAGCAAGTAAAATCATGGGAAAACAGGAATTTTGGTCCCTTTGACTTCCTGATATGCTTTCAGGAGGCATTGCATGCTCGCTAACATCTGATCAACAGAGGTCTCTGAGAATATAACATAACAATTAACTTACAGTGTATAAGAAGGAATAGAAGGGAAAGATGTCTTTGAAGATTAGCTAAGAGTCTGCAGAACTAGTTGCTTGAATTGTTTTGGAAGACTAATGGGATAAAATAGTCATAAAACTTCTTAATGATTTCTCTGCTTACCAGTATAGACTTAACTGACTGGGCATAACATAGCACTGCACATATCAGCTAAGCACAAAGTTGTCAATAAGAACTGAAAAGCTGGTAAACAGTACAGATGGGCTTGGTGCACCATTACCGGTATGATGCAGATACATTTCTTTGTCCTCAGAAGAATGAAACAATCCTGGAACTGCAAGGCATCTCCATAAAAACATATTCTTAGTTAGCATTTGAACATAGATGTAGAGGGCAAGACTGTTTTCTGGTGCAGAAAGCAATTGGGGCTGCTGTGGTGACATAGGAATCTCAGGGACTGGCATCCAGGAAGGCAGTCTTTGAGTGGCTGAATTTAAGATTTCTAGCTGAAAATGATGTAAAGAAATTTAACACTTAAATACTATGTTCACAGGAATACTCGTGACCCTTCTAAGTGGACTAGGTGCAAATACATAGATCCTCTTCCTCCAATTTTCCCTCCTTCTCTACCTTCAAATTTAAAATGAATTATACAGTGGGGTAGCTAAGGCAAGAACTACTAAAACCATTATACCATTTAATCTTGAGAAGTGGAGCCTGTGTTCAAGTTCCTGCCTCAGATCAAACAGAAGAAAGATGTAAGCCTGAAGCCCAGATAAGTGACCATGCAGTACATGGCTTATATGAATTATTCTTGATAAGTAGTAAACTGCTGCAGCCTTTAGCTTCAACTACAGCTGAAGGATTACTGCACTTGTCTTGTTATTTCCCTACTAGTATAGTTACATTGACCAAAGTATTATGTATGACATTTTAGTCAAATTTACCATATTATTTAATATACCCATACTACTATACTGACTACTTGTGAAATTTGTGTTTCCCTGAGTACTCTGAGAAGCTGTGGTGTCCCTTCCCCTCTACCGCTAGTGCCTACAAGTGTCCTTATAAATCTTCACTTCCATATAGTATTTGGTTTTATTTAAAAAGCAACTAAAAATACCTCTTGTGCTGCTCCCCTTCCTAAATCTTCTGTTTCTGAAGAGGTGCCTGTCACCACTATCATATATTACATACCTACACAATGTCTTGACTCTACGTATGCTGAAACTTCATCCATTCTTCATATCCCCAAGTCTTCCATAATACAATTCCTTTTCTTCTCTCCCCTCACCCCTTATACAGTTCTTCAGACTCTGGCATATGTAGGCAGCTATCATCTGACTTCTTCCATGTATGAAGATATTGCAAGGAGATATATGATCCCTTCATAACAATCATCAAACAGTTCTACAAACACCTCATATCATTACAATGAAAATAACAGTTTTCATTCTTGTTCTTAGATCCAGCTTGGTGGGGATTTTCTTTGGTTGCATGGGGGGGTGGGGGGGTGGGGGAGGGTATTTATTTTAAGAAATAGATCTACCCCTAGTCCACCTTATTCTACAACTATAGTACCGGAACTTGATGGAAGGGAGCACATTTCACCCTGAAGAGGAAGACCTTTGCATTCTGACAGCCTTCTGTCCTCATACAAGAGCATCAAAGATAGTACAAGTTTGTATTTCTCCTTCATTTGCTGTTTTTTCTTTGCTTTCATTTTCGGTAAATTCAAGCAACTTACAAATTCTTGCAGTCAAAAGTCTGAAAATGTCCAGTTTTGTTTTCTATTCAAAATTCAAATTAAACTTCTAGAACTCATCCTTTATTTAGGCACATCCTTTATTTGGCCCTTACCTCTGCTACCCACTACCACTGCCCTGATTATCTTACACTAAGGCATCACAGAAAAGAGGAAATCAAGGCTTTGCCTGTCTTTTTCCTTGGTGTTTGCTCTTTATTGGTAACAAATCTTTCCTGAAATCAGTTTGTGTGTGACGAGCTAACTTAGGTGAAGCTGAGGTCCTCAGGAACTGCTTGGCAAGGTCATAAAATCACAGAATGGTTGAAGTTGAAAGGGGCCTCTGGAAGTCATTGGTCCAACCCTGCTGCTCAAGCAGGACCACCTGGAGCTGGTTGCCCAGGACCATGTCCAGATGGCTTTTGAATACTCCAAGGATGAAGACTCCGCAACCGCTAGGGGAAACTTGTATCAGTGCACGGTCACCCTCACAGTGAAAAGTGTTTCCTGATGTTCAGAGGGAACCTCCTGAGTTTCAGTTTGTGCCCATTGCCTCTGGTCCTGGCACTAGGCACCACTGAGAAAAGCCTGGCTCTGTCCTCTTCATACCCTCCCTTCAGGTATTTATACACATTGACAAGATCCCCCTGAGCCTTCTCTTCTCCAGGCTGAACAGTCCCAGCTCTCTCAGACGTTGCTCATTGGAGAGATGCTCTAGTCCCTTAATCACTTTTGTGGCCCTTTGCTGGACCATTGATAAGCAAAGTGACCTCATTGCAAGGCCACTTTCAATAATCTTTGAATGATCATGACAACTGGAAGAAGTGCCCAAGGACTGGAGGAAAGCCAGTGTCACTCCTGTCTTCAAGAAGGACAAGGACGACCTAGGGCAGTACAGGCTGGTCAGCCTCACGTCAGTCCCTGGGAAGGTGATGGAGCAGCGAATCCTGGAAACCATTTCCAGGCACATGAAGGACAAGATGAAGTCTAGCTCACTGGGCTGGGGATCATTTTCATTTTTGACAGGGCTAAATGGGGTTTTCCCTTTGCCAGGAAAAGCCTAGCATTAATGAGAGAAGGAAGATTAGAAATCTGGTGTGAAACAGGGTCCAAGGTTTAGAGGCCAAGAACAAGCTGTAGGCAACCATAGAGAGTCATTGCTTCCTTACTAGGTATACTTTTTCCAAGACCATTTTACTTAGGTCCTCCAGGCAGCAGCTAGCTGGGGGGAGTGTCAAAGTCTTCTGCTTTGCTCCTGATTCTTGAAACTCATCATGTGGCAATCTGGGGAGCTGTTCCCATAGATCCAGCTCATGCTCTTCAGTGACCAGTTCAATGGGAGATTTTTAGTGCTCATCACTATGTAAGAATGATAATGACAGCTGTACTACTCCATAACTGACTAAAGAATCTGCTTCATACAGCATCTGATTTTAAGGGGTCAGTACCACCTCAGATGACTTTTGATTTCAAAAGATGGAGCCAAGAGCCTCTGAAAGGCACAGTTCCCCGCAACAACATCTGGGTATAGGGATGGGTCTCACTTGTGAATGAACCACATATTTGTGAAGCTGAGTTGGAGAGCAGACTGGTGCTCTAGATAATGGAGTGAAGTAACAGGAGCTTGGGTGTGCCGGATGCTCAGACAAGTGCCTTATGGAAGCATTGATTACAGCATGAGAGTTTAGGCTCCAAGAAGACTAAGCTACTTAGTACTTGGTAAAGACTCTCATGTTGTAGCTTTAGCCTCTTCTAGGGATTGCACCTACCACAATGAGGTCCGGTGTCAGAGCAATCAAAATGTCTGAATGTGATTTTGGATTCTTGTACACATCCCTACAGCACAGTATGGCATGGTATATAATTAATTTTAATTACTATATGAAACAAGGTTTCTCTCAACAAAGTAGGCATTTCTGGTTCTTCTATCCAAAAAGCATACAGTGGAACTGAAAAAAGGACAGAGAAGAGCAATAAAAATGATCAGAGGTATGGAAATGCTTCCACACATTAAAAATTATTCAATAGATCAGGGCACTGCATTATGGCGAAGATAAATAAATATTATAAAATAAAGTAATAAAATAATAAAATTAAATAATAAAATTAAATAATAAAGAAGAGTTAAGGGAGCAACTGATAAGACACTAAAACATCTTTAACCACCCTGGACAATGCACATAGAGAATTATTGAGCCCCGTGCTTTCCCACACAAGAATATGGGCTACCAGATGAAAGAAGCAGCTGGAAAGTTCAAAACAAACAGAAGGACATACTTCTTTCTACAACATACAGCTAATCTGTGGAACTCATCGCTATACACTGTGGATGTTTAAAAATGTCATGTGTTCCAATTTATTGAGAAAAAACATAAATACAAAAAACTCTCATTCAAGAAGTCTGAGTTACAGCTAAAGGCTGGATGAATACGGAAAACAGTATTACACGCTTGCCTGATTCTTATCCTCTCCCCCTGACATCTGCTACAGGACATTGTCAGAGGCACAATATGAGAGTAGCTAGACCCTTGGTTTGAACCATTATGGCTGTTCTTATTTTCTTATGATTTTAAATTACATGTTATTCCAGAAATTCCCAGGCTGCAATAGTAACTCCAGCCCTAGTCTAAGTGATTACACAGGTGGTAATTCAGTAGACAGTAATATGGGAACAATAGTGTAGCAGTGTCAAATTTGGGCTGGGAACAACTGCACTGGGATCATCAAACCCAGAAGTTTGTAATATACCAGTAGGATTCAGTTGCCTGCTATGCATTTAATCTCTGCTTTGGATTATAAATTAAACTGGAATTTAAATAAAAGTTGTGGCCAGAGGCCTTTAACCATGCTGATAGATGTCACAAGGCTTCTTTTGAGCCACAAGGCACAAAGTAGAAGGGTTGCACTATTTTTGATTGAACACAGAATTATTTTTCAAACTCCCTTTCTAAAACCATTCAAATTTTGTTTGTGGCTTGGCTCTTCCATAAACTCTTTGTTCATTAAACTTCTAGTTGCTTCTGTTGAAAACAGAGATGCTTTCAAGTGAAATGTTTTAAGGAGGATTAGAAAATGTTCTGGAAAGAATTTTAAAAGGAATGGATATTCCCTTGATTTATATCCTTGTAAGTAGGATGTAAAAGTGAAAAATAATGCTTTTAATTGTAGAGTTAATAATTTTTTTTTTTTTTTTATGATTATGGTCCTAACTTTACACTATGTGGAGTCCTGATCTGATATGGAAATTAGTGTCAATATTCAGCCCAAATTAATTATTTAGAAAAACTACAAACTGACATTTAGAAAAAGGTAGATGAAAAAGAACTCTTGTTAAGTATAGCAATAAGAAATGGAGCATAGGATGGTAATAGAAATAAGTATAGTAATTGCCATTATATACAGAATAAAGACAGTGTGATCAAATTAATCAAGCCATGTTTTAGATTTCAATATTTATTAGATTTTTTTAAAGTGTGTTAGCAATTAATACAGTGTACTATTATGAGTTTAAATTGATTAGCACTTTTTTGAAAAATATATATCAAATGGCTATGTTAATCAAAGGAAATCAAGCTACATTAATGCAGGTTCTTTTAATGGTGAAAGACACAACGTTTATAAACACTTCTTTTCTTGGTATGTGTTTAATAGATTATCTATTCTTTGACTAGTAAAATGTTTAAGACTGACAAAATAGTCATAGTCTACAACCTACATAGGAAAAGGCTTTGATTACAGTAAAATTACACAAAAATGTGTCATTAAAAGGCATTGGACAGACATAAAACCTAACCTTTTGAGCTGAAGAATACTTAATATTCTCTTCATGATCATGCAAGGGGAAATTCTTTGCTATGGAATAGCTATTTTCCTGTTAAGCAGGCTATTTCATCAATGATTTATTCCTGAGATGTAATAGGTCGTTTAAAATGGTGGTTTAAAAGTTAGGCCTTTTTTGTTTAATTTTCTCACAGGCAGTTGGTAATTATCATGGTCCTGCAGTTTCTCTGGAATGCTGTGGAGGGTCAAATGCCAATGGAACCCTGCTTTATAGGGTAATTAAGACAGTAGACATGGTTATTAAATACATCGTGCTAAACTAAACTGGAATGCTGTGAAATAAAATCCAAAATCATAAATAAAACGTGGGTATCCTAGCGAAAAGGAAAAAAAAAAAAGATGCGTTCTACAATCATATTTGCAGTAAACAGCTTTGGCTGAATTGTGTCTGAAATTTTGCCATTTAAGTATCTGCAGACTTGCTAGATGTTTCAGGAATATTTTAAAATGAAAAATAAGAGCAAATGTGCTCTAAGTGTGTTTTGTGTGCCCAGAAATCTAGTACAGTAATCAAAATTCAACCTCATAGTGCTCGGTGTATCTAAAGGATGTAAAAAAACCTCCACAATGAATAGAACCTTCTGTATTCATAATTACCATGCAGCATGTGCTGGAAAATATGTACTAAAATAGGATGATGGATGTAAGTTTAATGTGAATAACAAATGAAGTTTGGAGAATCCTGCAGAAAATACTATGGGATGATAGCCTCTTTTCAAGATATTACCAGGTGTAGTGTAGCTGTTTCATTCATGTCTACCTGAACATTTTGTGTTTGCAATATCCTTTAGGCCACGTATAGAGACAGTACTGTGTGTCTTATGTGCAGGAGAGGGGGGCAAAGATTAAAGGCTTGATCAACATAGGTAATACTAACAGAATGAAAGGTGAAATATTGCAACCTGTAAGATATTGCAGTTCCCTCAGAATACAGAGTAAACTTGTCTTTATACTTTTTCCATACTGAAAAGATAGGGTAATATGATTTCTTCCTAGAAAAATTGTGATGAGTATACAAAAGCGGCAGGAAATTCACTTTGGAAAATGAGTCAAATATAAAACAAAGTCCATAAAACACAGAATGAGATTTGTACATGTGGTTCAAAATTACATTCTCTTTGTTTAAAATCTGGAAGATTATATATGCAAGTTTATTGGTAAATTCATTGCCTCACTAGAAAAAGAGAAAGAACTATGCCTCCCCCCTTCCTTAAAAAGAAAAGAAAAGAAAAGAAAAGAAAAGAAAAGAAAAGAAAAGAAAAGAAAAGAAAAGAAACCAAATATTTCCAATTCTAGCTGTAAAACTGGAAGCCAGAATGTGTAGTTGACAGGCACAGAGCCAGCTGACTTTAAATCACTAGCCTTTCCATCAGATCAGTCTTCCTACTTCCACATGGAACACATTTTAAGTTAACAATGTGTAGTTTGGCAAAGGAATTGTTTTTCTTTGGCATAGAGCAGTTGTCTCATTTCTTTTAAAAAAAGTATTTTCTGCCTGCTTATATATACAGTGTGTGTGTCGACATTCTTTTGAACTTTAAAAACAGTTGTTACATCAAAAAAGCTTTACTTAAACAATTATATTCTGGCTTTTTTTTTATATGTATATATGCAGATATAAATGATGGAAATTGATATTTAATTCATCTGTGTACTAGCTGGTGTAACTCATCCAGTTTTTAGTGTTTACTTAGATACGTATGTAAATGCCTATAAAAATGTTGATTAAGCTACTTGACCACAGACTCAGAAAACAGGCCTCCTTCCTTAAGACGGTAATTTAAGTAAGTCTCAGTTGATATCAGAGTATTTACAGTGTGGGTATAGACTCTAAGACAAACTAAGATTAAATCTGATCATTTTGCTCTTACTCCAAAACCTGGACATTTCAACCAGATGTATTTATAGCACAAAAAAGCAGTAGAATGGAATGCTACTCATTCAGACATTTGCAGTTGATTTATTCATTCCCAGTCGCTTCCACTGAAAACTCAGAAAAGCAGAAATGCAAATTTTCAGACATTGGTTCCACATGAAATGGGACAGACCACTGCACCAGCTACTGTTGTGAGACCAGATAGAGCTACTGCTGCCTACACATAAAGACAGCCATTAAGGAGAAGTTGTTTATTTCTGCTTCTGCAGAAATCATAAACACCAGCCATGAGCCTGACAGCACAAGCTGTGCTGCAGTAAATTCTAGTACTTTGCTGGCCATTCTAAGCTGCCCAGTAAAAGTTACTGTAGCTAAATCCCATATACATTTCATGAAATAATCCTGCTCAGAAGATGGTATCATATTCATGCACAGCAGGGTGTGCAAATGCCTATAAATCAAAACGTAGAATCTGAAATATCTATAAAAAAATCTGTGCAAATTTAACCATGACCCTTTGCCAGACAATAGGCCTTCATATGCTTTGCAGCTTAGCAGACACCAAGGAATTTTGTTTGGAAGTGATAGCTACTGTCTATGTAATATTTAGGACCTATTCATGGAGCATCTGGCAGAAAATAAAAGGGTTTCCTCCTCTAACATATGCTAAAGAAGGATGTGGTCCTGTGCCTGCTCCTCCTCTTCTGACTTTTTGCAAATAGCACAACATAAGAGACAGTTGTTTCTGGCTGCCCTGCTGCCTGTCATGGCTGTCAAGTGAAATCCCATGAATTATTGCTCTTCCAGATGTAAGAGATTTCCAGGCTGCCTTAAACTGCCTGTGGTTTGTGGTACTGGAGAGGAGAGAAACGAGATTAAACTTCATCTCATCAGTGCAATCTGAAAAGATCACACAGAGGACTAATAATCACAGCTTTTTCATTCCAGAGCCGGACCCAAGAGCTGTGTGTTTTTGTTTCAGGGCTATGTCACATTAAGCTTGTTGGAAGACATTGATTAAGGTCAAACAATGTTTGAAGATCAAAAATAAAATTTTTAACTCTGTGTTGCTGCATACATTTTGCATTCTTCAAAAAGTGTTATGCATTACTTTAGCCGGCTGAAACAGAAGAGACTGTAAATGGAGTTCTGCAACTCTGAGATGTCAGCACTTCTTAGCATAAACTTATGAAAGATAAAAAAGAAAATGTTCACCTAAAATTATGAATCTAATATCATATGGCATCCCCTATAATTCAGAGGAAACAGTCACCAAAAAAAAAACCACTTGTCCCTTTGGTTTCTCCATAAATATCTGTCTTTGTGATTTTCAAAACTTGGCTTTTTTTTTTTTTAA
This sequence comes from Haliaeetus albicilla, assembly GCF_947461875.1. Lineage (NCBI taxonomy): Eukaryota > Metazoa > Chordata > Aves > Accipitriformes > Accipitridae > Haliaeetus > Haliaeetus albicilla. Next base: position 43,913,597 of record NC_091485.1, read on the forward strand.
ACATTTTTTATGGTTTGTTTCTGCCAACTACAATGGCTTCTGGACCTTTGAGGTTAGTCTGAATGTTTTGTATTAGTAAAGAATACTTACTCATACACTGATTAGTTATACAGTTTTCAGAATACTCAACTGTAACCCTCCATAAGTTAAGAAATAACAAGTACAAAATGATAGGTAGAGAATTAAATAAAGGTTTTCATTATTGTTTCCAGAATTGTTCTGTAACTGTATTGTCCACTTCAACCATTTACTGTTTAATTTCCAAGTAAGTTTCTTCTATCCTCTTTGAGATGTATACATATGTATGCATGAATGCAGAGAGAGAGAGACATAGCAATGTAATGCATAGTTACCTGCAAACTATGTGACACAAACCAGCATAATGCTTTAAAACCTAGGCGTTGTCAAATTATTACTGTGACAACTGGATTTTTTATGAAATCAAGACCAGTGGAGAGGCCCCTGACATTTCACTTCAGCCCTATTAGCAAAATATTAATTATAGATAAGGAAAATACATTGCCCCAAAAACACCTGGAAATAATTGACAAATGTATGCGACTTAGATCAGAACGTAATTGCCCTGATTCGACCTATGTAGCTTTTTTTTAAAAACTGACGTAGCTTGTTTAAGTAATAGTGTTGGCTACCAGATGTAAAACCTTCCAAGCTAGCTTCCTTTTCCATTTGAGCTCAGGCATATCACAAAGGCTCTCTAATGTGAGGGGATACCAGTAAAACAGTGATGAAAACCATAGGTACAAATATCTGCAAGTGGCTCACATGAAAGCGTTTATCGCTTTTCATGCGCTTGTATGAAACCATAGTGGAAAAGAGCCCTTCATTGAAAATGCATTAATTATTTGACACTGGTTTTCCTCAGACATTTTTTTTGCTATGGGATGCAAGTGAAAGATTACAGCTGAAAAAATGATCATCATACTTGAGGTAGGCTCACAGAATCTTTTCTTATGTTCTGTGTGAAGTTGTCTTGAACTGAAACCTCTGCTCCTTAAGGATTAAGGGATTGAAAAGCAAAGACTGAAGCTGCTGTAATTTAAACCCAGTCGTTCTCTAGCACAAAGGTGCAAAATGGACTAAGCCAATCTGCTTCTTTGCTAGTTCAGCTAAGAAATAATTTTACCTTTTGAAAGTTTTGTACTATTAACATTCCAAAGATGTCATTATCTTTAAAGGAAATTTATTCTCTTGATTTTTTAACAGGCGATCAGAGCTGTGAGACATGGAATAGGTGGACATGGTTTCAAATTGCAGTTTACGGCATTTCTGAAAAATTCCATCTATGTGATGTATAGATAAATCATACAGATAAAATTAATCAATGAATGCCACTGAGGTGCGTTCTCTTGTTTATAAAAATATCTTGTCTCCAGAAATACTTGCAGAGCAGTTTTCTATTGCTATTTTAAAAATGGGTTTATATTACTTAAAGAGTCATAAAAAGTATCAGATGAAACAAACTTAGTTCCAAGGACTGCAAGAGAAGAGGGAGCATTATGTTATATTGCAGATAATTAATACATTCACTAGACAGAAAAAATCCAGTTAATTACTGGGTACATGTTAACTGATTGCAGGTTCTGAGTTTCAGTAACAAAATGAACTGCATTCACATTTCAGGTTGTTGGTTTCTTTTTAAAGTTTGTCACAAAGCCTCAGTACATAATTCTAATCAAAACAAATCAAAACTTCTTTTTAACGAATACTCCCAGTGGAAGAGCACCGTACCCAGCAGAAAATGAAGCCCCAGCACTGCGGTTTGGGCACTACAGTGCCGTGCAAGGGACCTGTCTTTGATTACCGGGTCTAATGCTCTGCTCGGAGATGAGCACTCCCCGCAGAGGCTGCGGCGCTCAGCTTGCGAGAAGAGAGTAGCTCCGCGGCTTTGGGGAGCGCAGCCCCTCCGAGCCGCTTGCTTGGAAGCGGCTCTAGTGCAGGCGGAGGTGGGCTCCCCCCTGCATCCCAGCAGCGTATCGGCTGCTGTGAAGCAGAGGCTTACGTAGAGGGAAATAAGGGAGTTGTAGTTCTTCGGAAGTCTGGAGAAGTTTTTTCCCTGAGGGAAAATACAGAAACATATTCCTTTGTGATATGTGTCAAAATTTACTACCTAGAGGAGCGAGTGTAGACCTTAGTATTACTTGTACCGACTTTGGGCTGCGTTGCATAGTTTCCATTTGGGTGAGGAAAAGTCACCTAAGTGGTTACATATTTGTAAATCATCTTCTATCACTGATTTAAAACTGCGACTCGCTGTTTATCCATACATTTGATGTGGAACTGGCAACCAGCAATAATACGAGCTTTCCAGCACTTCCCATTTATAACTTCAAAGCCTAACCTGGAGGACCACCCTCTCTAGAGACAGAAGCAATTCATTTTCCATATTCAATGTACTTCTCTTGAGAGGAAAAAACTGCCAGTCATGCCAAATTGTGTTGAATGATACAAGGTAAAGCTAGTTTTATCACATGGGCAGCTGACACAAAACTCTTCCACTTATCTTAGGTTGGATGGGGACTGGGTTCAGAGATGAAAGGTCAGTTCTTTATCCACTAAGCCCTCTAGATATTCCAAAATCCCCAGTACATTACAAATTTGAACAGTTTAAGCTCTCTTAAATAAAAGAATCTCTTCTCGAGGTAAAGTATACAGTGTATATAGATACAGCACAGGAGAAACATGTGAAAGGTCAGAGATGTGACCTTTTAACGTCAATAGTTTTATTTATTGACAAGAAGTCCAGTTTAAAGGACTTAATGAAAAAGCAAGACAAGAATCAAGGAATCTGTTAAACTGCGTAAATTTGACTGACTAAATAAATTGTACTGCATGCCTCAGAAATTGCAATTGCTATGAATGTTTTCTGGGGCTTGTTCTTAGCAAAGGAAGCAGCTTCAGAAATTAACAGCATACTGGTTACACTGGCAATCCACAAACTAGTTCTTCAATTTTCCTAATATGGCCTAAGGCAATTAAAGTGGTGGTTTTATTTTCCTTAATATTTTCTTCCATGTCACTTAACTGTTCTGTTATCCCAAGTAAGAAAAAAAAAGGTTGAATCAAGAGAAAATTTATATTTAGGGCTCTCTCCCATTGAAATCAGTATAGAAAACCCTGATGGCAGGATGATACCCATAAAGATTCTCTAATTTGCTGTATTTATTTTATTATTTTATTTTATTTTATTTGTATTTTATTTTATTGTACTGCCCATAGTTGTCCAAGCCCACACCAGAGAATTCTAGTTAGTATGTGCATTCGCAGAATAGCTGCACTTTTATATTGCCTTTATAATAAATGTTTTTCCGATACATCAAATGTACAGTTGAAAATACTGGTGACTGTGTATATAGATAATATAACTAATATATGAATATCAATCTAAATAATAGATATGTGTATATGGATGGATATTCCAGTGGTCCGGAGCACCACCAGGTTCCTTTGAAATTATTAGGTGCTGTAAATGCTCAGAAATTCAGAATATAAAGACATTTAGCTCTTAAAAACGGTTTTGCTCCTCATGAAGTGCAATCCAAGAGTTCTGAAGATTAAAAGTGGAATTCAAAAATTTGTTTCCTGCAAGAACAGTACTTTGGCCTTTTACAGTGCTATTTATAGACTACAGAATTTTGTTTAGGTGAATCAATTATCTGTATCCTCAAGTGCAGATTTTCTTTTCATGGACTTTTGGATTTTGCCATTTCAGTAATAATGTCTGGTATTATTCTAGTTCAATTTTACGGCTTCTCCTCTGAAAAGACAACTGCCTTTTGTGATGTAATTTAGAGACTTCATTGCGAATGGGCATCAAGACACACAAATTGAGAACACAGGGAAAAGAAACAAAGCTGGAATAAAGATTGCCTTGAACTGCTGGAGCTCTGGCCCAAGGACTCTGCATTCTTGTTTAAAATGCCTTGACAATAATACTGATCATTTCATCTCTAGTGCCTTTTATGATTTTTTCCTGTAAAATGAGAACAGGATAAATTGGGAGCAGCTATAATGACAGAAACTGGATAGTGCAACACAACAAAGTGGTAGTGCTAGTTCTTGTGGTAATCTTTTCATCTTATTCTTCTTTCTTTTCTTATTAGTGTGCTAAAATGCCTTTGCAAATTGATATTGATAATTTTTCATATAAATAGTAAACAATACCAGGCTGCTAACATAGCTTTGCTTATGAAACTTTATAGCCTAATTAATTCAGCGGGGTCTCTTGTCAATATTTCAGACTACCTTCAGCATGACACGATCACTCCATTTGATCTTTCATGCCACAAAGTATGCTAACTCTTTGTATTTGTATTTTACAGATATTTTTAATGATCTCTGAGGTTAAAAAAACTATTGATGAAAGATTTCTTGATCAGAACAGATACTTTGTTTTATCCTTAGATAACTGTGCAAGCTTTACAGTACCAGCTTACTCACTGGCTTCACACAGAAGGGTGAAGCTTGTTCTTGACACAACCTATAACAACTTTACATTTGCAGGGTTTTTTCCTGTATTTTAAACATGGGTGCTCAGCCTCATTATACAGTGAAGCATCCGAACACTGAATCATCAGTTCTTTCACACCTGTGACAAAGCATTAACTAGACTCTTCTTTGAAGGAATTATTATAGAATTGCCTGATACCTGTATATCAATAGTAATTTCTTCATTGTTTAAATTATCTCATAGGAAAGAAATTTCACACACAAAGAACGTGTGCACATGCAACTGGCTAGGTTAAGAGCAAATTCTCTGGTGTCATTCTGGCTTATTTTTAAGAAAAACTGGAATGCCCCTCAGTTAATCTGCACTATATTGTGCAGACAAGTTTTTATGTAGCCTCATCACTGTGGTGAAATGACTGTTTATCAAAGGTCAGTTACAGTACTCAGAGCCCCACAATGGACTGAAATGTAGGAGAAGATGAGTAATTTGGAACCTTAATAAAGAAATTTTGCTTTATTTGTGCCTAACCTTGAAAAACACTCACAGATTTCAACTATTATACAGGATGCGGTGGTACAACTTCTCAAGGGCCTTTTGTCTGCACACCTTGCTGCCTGCCAGAGGCTCATTGTTAGCACTTAGTAACTGCCGTAATACAGGGTGGGTGTTTATTGTATTTATTGACAAGTGCCTTTTGTTTTCCTTTCTTTTTTTTTCTCTCCCCAGATCTTAATGAACATTCTAGCCTTTCTAGCCTCCTTGCTCTCATTTCATTTTATTAAGGCATTTGGAAGCCTTTTCCTATCCCGAGACAGAAGTGCCAAAGAAAGGTACTTTTTTTTCTTCCTGAGATTCTGGAGAGATAATTTGTACCTACTGTGTGCAGCCTGAGTGTCTGAAGTACACATTAAAAGAATAAATGGCTACACTCCAGTTCCACATATGGTAAATGTGTTATCCTGATATTGTCTTACCCTGTCAGATTAATGAGTATGTATTTCTTTAAGTTTGCAGATAGAACCTGGTAAAAGTCCTGTTAAAATGAGGAAAGGTTTTAGGGTTTTGTTTGGGTTTTTTTTTCCCTAAACTGCTGGAGGAGGTATTTTAGTGTTATGGTGTTAGGAAGAGATGTATAAGATTGTTATCAAGGGAATTTTAAGCTCAAGAACTAGGTTTTCACAGTGATGAGCACCCACAGTACTGTCTAAATTTTCAGCATCTATGAAAATGTGGCCTAATGTTTACTAGCTGATTTCTGAAAAAAAGCAGTGTCATCATTTCAGGGTGTTCTTTTTTTTTTTTTTTTTAATCTCTGAGATTTATTTATTGAGATAAATCCAGAGAGAATTTTGGAACAGACTCAAAATCTTGGGGGGGGGGGGAGGAACCAGGCAAAAAAATATTATGTATTTAAGTCCCATTTCAGCTAAAGACAGTTGGATACCTAAAACTTTTCATTATGTTGAAAGTCTTCCCTATTTGACACGACCTCGAAAACAGAACGTATGTAAGTGTTATAAGATGAATAAGATGCTACTAACTAAAGCCCATAGATTGTTCATGGGGGTTTTTGGACTAGATATATTAAAACATCAGAAGTTCAAAAAGATTTTATTTAAGCAATCTGTGTCATGATATTCTGTATCATAATATAGAGGTGAACTGGAAAGAAGATGCGTACACTGCCATGGAAGTTGTGAGAACATGTTGTACTAGTACCTTAGCTGTCACTCCAGACAGTCAAATGAAGTAAGTCAATGGATCTATGGTACAGAGGTCAGAGTGGCAGTATTTCTGAAGAATTCAGAGAAGCTGTCTGGAGGCTGCTAGTGTGTGAGAAGGAGGAAGAAAGAGAAAGATGAGCAATGAATTCCCTAAAGCTATTCCCCAGAATGTGTTCCATAATAAATTTTAAATGTGTGTCATAGTGGGGTAGAGGGGTCAGATTTACTAATAATTTGCATTAACATTTGTAATATCTATCTTTCATGAGCATGATCTCTTTCAGAGTTTTGAAAGTTTATATTCTTCCCCAATAAATTCAGATTTTTTACTGGCTATGTCATTCTCTGATATTACATACTTTATCTGCATCTTTTATATATGAAATGAAGAAGCTGCTATATTCCTCTTACTCCTTTCTTTGCCTGACTGCTTAGCAGACAGAAACTGCTGTAATCTGCCACAGTATCAACGACTGAATGGGGGAGCGGATGTTTTCCCCATAGAACCTAGACAATAACTCTGGGCGGGAGGAAGATGGGCTAACACAAGGATCTGATGAGAGAGTGCCTTTCCTCCCATGACCCAGCTGGCTTGCCCATGACAAAGCTTTTACAGGACATAACATAAATGAAATCAGAAGAATGAAAGCATTAAACAATGGAGCCGAGAAGAGAGAAAAAAGATGAACTTAAAGGAAGGCAGAGTCTATCTCAGAAGCAGCAAAAGGCAATATTGCCTTTGTGATTGTTCCAGTCTTCACAAAGGGGATTGTTTGCCTAGCTGGGAGCTGCCGGAAAGGATTAACAGTTTTCCAGGGCAGACAACACCCCTGCGATCCCACCTCAGGGTATCTCAGGTGTGAAGTGGGGGCTTGGGGAGAGGGCAATGGTGCAGGCTCAATTGGCCAGTAGTGCCCTTGGCTGACATCGTAGTTTATTTGTGAGCTTATTAAGCCTGGACAGTCCTTTGGGGCCACTCTTGGCAAAGGTCACAAAAGACAAGATTTTGCATAATGAATACATTAAAATCTTTTTGTTAGTGCACGGGGAGCAAGAGGATAATGGCAATGAAGCTTTGGAATACAGGAAAGGAGGTAAAAGAAAATTAGTCCCTAAGGTAGCAAATATGATCACCATGTGGACTTGGGTTTCTATTTTAGCAAGTGAGCCCTGAGAGAAAAAAGTGCTTGAAAACATGCTGCCTTTTATTTAGATCCAGAGCTACTGCACTGAAGGAGTACACCACAAAAGGCAAAAGTGCCACTCTCCTCTACGATGAGTCATTTATATGGAAGGATCCCAGGTAGTGAATAGGAAAGAATGGTGAATGCTGTACGCATTTTGAAGAAGATCTCGGGGGGGGGGGGAGAAAAAAAAAAAGGATGCCATGTCAGCATGTAAGCTATAAATTGCACTTAGTTATCGTAAATTCATGCTGAAAATAAAGTTAACATTATCAGGTTTTGACCATGAGTCTCCTATGGGACTGATGTCATAATACAGCAGATAGGACCTAGATGCACCTTTTCTGGTACTTTATTAAAAACCCAAATTGGGTGGCAAGGATAAGCAAGTTTAGGTACACATGTGAGGATGGCAGGGTCTCACAACTCAATAACCTGGTGATTCAAAAGACTCAGGGCTGATAAAAGATAGAAACACCAGCTATCAGGGTCAGTTCAAGGGTGCTATAAAGAGAACCAAATCCCAGTGAAAATAGATAAAATACTACTCTAGTTGCTAAGGTACCTTAATCTGATGAAAGCTAAGTTGTGTGAATTTTTTTAAGGGTTTATCATTCTTTGCACTGGTCCTAAAGTACAAATATTCAGTCTTAAGTAACTGGAAGAAAGTTAGAGGATGACTTAGGAATATAGTAGCTGGTCCATTTGAGGAGTGATGTCTTCAGGCAAGTTTGGGCTGGAGGAAAAATCAGTGAATAACCACATCAATTTGCTAGGATGTCTTTCAATCAGTCTATCAAGATCTTTAAGGCTCCTGATAAGGGCACCCTTTTGGCAAAGCCCAATATAGAAACTACTGTACTTTTTTGGTTGTCAGTAGATCATTCAGAAAGCACATTTACATTTACTTTCAGTTCTTTGGGGGAATACTCTGTAATGGAAATAGGTATATCTTTATAACATTTTAAAGTCTGTGAGCAGTTGTAAAGGGCCACACTAGTTATTCCACTAACGGTAATTTTGTGCCCTCAGAAATTATTTGCACTAGCCTGTGTTGGCATTTTTGTTTCTGTAGAAAATATGGGAGCTAAACAATACAATTCTATTTCACCTCACCTTCCTTTTGTTTGTGCTTCTGTTATTCACTGCTTTTATCTCAGCAGATGATGCAGCTGGTAACCAGCTTCTGCCTCCTAACAGAAAGTTCATCAGTGTAAATTGGAATCCTGTTTCTTATCCCTGCTGACTCTGCATTAGTTTCAGGATCCAAAATGGCCCTGGGTGTTTTGGTTTTTTTTTTAATTTCTTGTCCAACAAGTCAATCTTTCTAGATTTGTTTTGTAAATGGAGAAATACCTGCAATATCTTCACAGGTATGAAAAGACACCATCTAAATTTCTGTTTGAATAAATGTTGTAGAAATACTTAACATACTATAGAAAGATTTTCAGCCAACAGATGAGGGGAATGCATTGCTTTACAACCTGGGCAACTGTGTTTTATTCTGTCCCAATGAATGCTTAGAATTCCTGCCACTGTAACTAGCATACTTTTAGCGTCTGGTTTCAGATCACTGATAACACAATGCAGATTCATCAGAGCACAATGCAGGTGAATGCGGAACTTGTTCAATGAATGATCTCAAGAAAGTCAGTGGTAAATCATCATCAAATGGAAATGATCCTAGGAGGCTCCTCAGAGATCAGCATTATACTCTTTGTTATTCAACATTTTCACCCATGAGTTAAAACATAAACATAAATCATTCTTACAAAATTTGTGGGTGGCAGAAAGATTGGAGAATCAGTAAATAATAATGAGGACAACAGAGCCACACATTCTGCTCCGAATTGCTGGTAAAATGAGATCATTCAAAAAAGTAATTAAAAAAATGAGCCCATGTTGCAACTCAATCAAATGCAAAACCATACATGGAAGAAAAAGATCCAGGCCAGCCCAGCAGGATGGGCACCTTTGTCTAGGAATACATTGACTGAGTAAGCTCTAAGTATCATAGTGGAGAGGTAAACACAGGCACAATTCTGAAAAAACAGCAATTGGGATCCTATAAATAACCAAGTGAGAAAGAGGATTTGGAATTTTTATATCTTTATTTGGCAATAATGAGACAGATAAGAGAATACTTGGTCCATTTCTGTTGTCCACAGTTTAAAGTTTTGGTTTGCTGGTTTTTTTTTAAATCTGGAGATGTTGTAGAAAAGAGCCACAAAATGATTCAAAGTTGGATAAAATGCCTACAGTGAGAGACTTTAAGAGCTTGGTTTGTTTAGTCTATCGAAAAGAAGATTGAGTGGTGACTTGACTGAGAGGTAACTGTGAAAGTATAAGTACTCTCACAATGAGAAAACACAGAGTACTAAAGTACTCTTTAATCAGGCAAAGAAAGGGATAACAAGAACTAATGGCTGGAAGCTGAACTAAGCCACATGTTAACCATGAGTGGTTAACCACTGGAACAAATTATAAAACAGTATGAACACTTCCCTATCTTTTAATGTCTATAGATCAAGACAAATTCTCTTTCTGGAAGATAGGCTTTACTCAAACACAAGCTATTGCCCTCAGTACAGAACAACAGGATAAAATGTGAGGGCCCATAATGGAAAGCCAATAGCATAATATAATGACCTCTCCTGGTGTTAACCTCTATGAAAAAAATACCCAAATGGTAACCCCACTGTGCATTTCTCAAATGCCATTTGTTATGTCTAAGACCAATCCTTGCACTGCTTCTGTCTGAGACGATCTAAATTTTCAAGTAAGTTTTAAAAAACACTGTAGCAAAATGTCTTTCAAAAATGTGTTCTAGAGAAGATGCATTAACATGAAAGGAAGAATATGATTAAAAGTATTTTTAAAATTAAAATGGTGTTCATAGTTGTAGTGGTCTTGTCATAATAGGTGAGAAGTTAAGGTATTATTACTTAGTCCATTGTCTGAGCAAGTAAGCAGTTCATATCAGGGCTAGCTTTGTTTAAATAAAGCCTCAGCCTAGCTTTATATTTTCTAGTCTTTTCTGTCAGTTAATGGGTCACCTCCCTCTAACACAGCTGTGACAGGCTCAATAGTGTGGTTTCAGGGTATCATCTTTTCAGATGACAGAGTAAACATACTCATTTACTATTCCAGGATGAATGAAAAAGAACTGTGGATCATCCTCTATAGATAATCAGAACTCTCTTTCTGTCTGGGATTGGAAAAAACATTAACTCCAAATCACAGAAATATAAAATGTCTTGATGCATGTGAAGAGAGCATCATCTAAATTTCAATTTGAACAAATATTGCAGATGTACTTGACATACTGTAGAAAGGCTTCCAGCTGATGGGTTAGGGACATGCACTGCTTTACAACTGGGCAACTACTGATGCACTGTGGAGCTGCTGGATTGAAGGATTAGGCAAAAGAGTAGGGCTATTCTGCCAGATACAAAGAAGCTTTAAGCCATTGGTAAATTAGCAGAAATTGGTAAGGTAATATCATCAGTATATGATATGTGTTTCCCCAGAGAAGAGATAACAGAAGAGGACAGAAGTAATCAGACTTGTGATTATTCATAAATATTGTGATAAGGGAGAAAGGTATTTTTTCCTTGCAGTGAGTCAAATACAGGGCATGGTTTCCATGCAGAAGTTGATCAAATTTAACAATATTGATTCAGAAATTATCAGTGTTAGAGACACCTTTCAATCAGTGAAGTAGTGCAAAGCTATCCTAACTCCACCCAGGATTTGACTTAATTCTGTGGTTTATCGTAGTTTAATTTTACAACGTTTTTGACCTACAGTACTAGAATTTTTAATCAGTTCTTTCTATTATGGTATAAAATTATATCCGCAGAGGCTATAGAAGCAAGAATTTTCTAAATTCTAAGAAAAAGGAGAGGATACCTGGAGGAAAGTGGGTGGCATAAACCAAAAATGTAAATGCAATTATCAAGGACCGCACAATCTCTGTTACAAAATACACTACCCAGTGTGTTTAACTTGGCCCCAGGTGCTGATTTCCTTCAGCTTCCAAGCTAACTGCACTTGCACAGAATGTAACCATTGTCACTGGATCTTCAGGCTTAAATACAAACCTAGATATCTTTTCACCTGGGTTTCTTTGTCAGGAGATATCACTGTTGAGTGGCCCTTGCACACTAACAGAAAATTCCAAACCTTTGAGTTACTTGTGGATGAAATCCCCAGAGCTTCACCCAACTAAAGTATCCCTGTCTAACCCTTTCTGGCCAAGTGATGGAAAGATAAGGAACATAAGTAGCCTGGCCTGTGCACCATGGATATCCTTTTAAAAAACTTGAGGAACAGTTGTTTGAAAACTTCAAAGATTTTGCAACACACTGTTCTGCATTTAGTTCTCCTCTCAGCCATCCAGATATCACAAGCACATCAGGAGGGTGAGCTTCAGTATTGGTCTCTCCCATGAGCTTTTCATACCTGTGGTATTCTGTTATTCAGCAGACATGGGTTTTATGAATGTCCAGATTACCCACATTTAAGAAAATGGTTCTACACAATTCTTTTTGGGGTGGCGGAAGGGGAAAGGACAGCAAACCAGAGACAACCTCCCCCTGCTCCAGGTCTGGGAATCCACCTTCCTCTGACATCATTCACTGCCACATCAGTTGAGTGGAAATGCCACAGCTTTGGGGGCCATGGTGTTAGCCAAATCAGTGAAATTATCCCAGTTATTAAAATTATCCTAAAAAATTACTCATATATAAAAAGCAACAATCAGTGAAGGGGCTTAATCTTTGGGAATGGTAGCTGTCAATAAGTCAAATTTCTTTGAGCAACAAACATAACTGCTGGTAATATGAGTGTATTTTACTGCTCTAAAGCAAGGGAGCTGATACTCTGCAGTAGAGGAATCTCAGTTGTTAAATCTAGGTAGGGAATGAAGCACACTTGTCAGATGACAGCAGATGCCACTTTCTTTGTGATAGAAACTTATTCCCAGATAGAGCTGTCAATTTAGTAGATGCTGAATTGGTGCTGTGATCAAGATGAATGCTTGTTTCTTAATAAAACCTTGTGTTGGGTAAGTAAAGCAGTGGCCTTCACCTCAGGCACTTCATTAACTGAGCAACCAACTGATAATGGACCGTTGCATCATTATTGCTTAAATAATGATGTTATACTGAGTGAATGTGAAGCAGCATTGTTTGGATGTAGGAATATGCTTACGTCCAGAAATACCTTAGTTCTTATTTGCTATATGCAAGGGTTTTATTTGCAAATCAGTATTTTAAGGATATTTCTACTTGCTGATTTTCTAGTTTCCATTGGATGTTTCTCAGTAGATTTAATGCTTACATAATCAGTTAGATTTTGATGTCTTCTGTCCAACATTCCAAACAATTTGGGTGATAGGCAGGCCTTGTTTGATTGAATTGCCTTCCCTAGGTCACACTTTTGCATTTTGCTTATAATTCTTCCTCTACACTGAAACCACTCTAATCTATCTTAACTTCACTGCAGTACCACATGGGGACCTACCAGTTAAACAGGGTAATTAGCACAAGAATTGTAACATTGAAAAAATGGCTTAAACAAGAGACAAATATGACTTCTGTTGAAAGGAAGTCTATCAGTTTGGAGAATCACTGGTTGAGTTCCTCAGGGCTTGGTCTTAGTATTACTTGATATCTTCATTAATGACTTTGATACAAAAACTGGGAGTGTGCTAATAAAATTTTTCTGATGACAAAAACTTTGGCGGAGTTGCCAATACTGAGGAGAACTGGAATATCATACAGGAAGAATTAGATGACCTTGACAACTGTAGTAATAGAAGCAAGATGAAATTTAATAGTACAAAGTGTAAGGTCATGCACTCAGGGACTAATAACGAGAATTTCTGCTATAAGCTGGGAGCTCATCAGCTGGAAATAGTACAGGAGGAGAAAGACTCAGATTTAATCAGTCAATCACATGATGATTATCACTACCAGTGTGAAGCTGCCATGAAAAAGGAAAGTGTAATGCTAGGATGTGCTGGGATGTTTTCTAGTACTGGTGGAGAGTATCACTTGCACAAGGTCTTGGCAAGACCGCCTCTGGAATAGCACATACAATTCTGTCGCAAGACAGTTGCATTCAAACCAGAAGTGCTTCAGAGAAACAGAAAAGAAATGTTAAAAAGCTCAGGTGACACCTGAAAAGCACCTTAACTTCTTTAGCTTAGCAAAACAGAAGCTGAGAGAATACAGATGTACTTTGTAAATACGCTATGCAGCAGGAGAAGAGCTATTTAAGCTAAAGAAGAATGAACGCTAACTAAACATAAATGAATTGATGTGGAAGTTTGCAGAATGCTTATAAATATGATGAGTGTAAAGTTCTGCAACAGCGCTAATGAGAACTAAAAACTATCGGCATTTGACATCAAGCTTAAGAAGTTTACAAAGAGATTACATGCTGAATTTCCCTCTAATAGTCAGGGATTTTTTTGTTTCCTACTGCCCTAAATCTTAAAAGGCTATTGCCAGAAATGTTTGCTGTTAATGCCTCCCTTTAAACTGAAAGTAATAAAATGGATGGCTTAAATCCATTGCCAGTCCCATCATGCTCTATTGAAGGGTTTCAGTTAAACTTTTTTAAACCATAGTTCAATGGGAATGGTTGATGCTGACAGCCATGTTCAGTTAATATCCTGCACTATACAATTATTTTCAGCCAATAGAAAAGCACTTTAGTAAATGTCTAAGTAACATTTTAGGTGAATTTATTTGAATAGATATTGTGAAGAAGACATCAGTAATACTAAAATACATACTTTTTGTAAAACCCTACACTTTCAACTAAATGCTTTCAATTAAAATTTCTTAAAAGTACTGAAGAAATCAAGTCCAAGATAATATGAAAAATTTTCTGTTATTTTCCTCTTGGTAGCTGTGTACCAAAGAGGATGACTAGTGATGAACCTATGCAAAGTACCACAGTTTCAAGGTGCACAGCAGACACGAAAAGAATTTCACATCTAGACTATAATAAGAATATCCTACAATAATTCTGTGTCTTTCTAATTGTGCATGAATGAATGAAGCAGACATGTCTTTGAAAATGCTTTGCCCAATGGACTCAGTTGGACTCACATTAAGAAGCAGGAAAACAGTGACTTATTTGTACTATTGCTTTAGGCATGTTCATACAACCTAATTTATTTAAATCAGATGTATTTCCTCAATTCTGGCTTTAAAAAACAACAGCCTGACAGTTTGATATCTTGGATGCAGAGAAGACTTCATTGCCACAGAAAAGATCTGGGTTTGGAAGCAGCATAGAATTCTTGCTCCTGGGACAGTGCCTCATGTTATGCCAAAAATGAAGTATTCAAACTAGTGAAATTCAGGGTTTTTCAATATTATTATAAGAACATTCTTTGTGCTTATGACTATAGGAATAGGGAGGGCGTGGAAAGGCAAGTAAGCCAACAAAAGGGAAAATAAATGTAAATGCAGAACTAAATTTCAATCCAGCATAAAGGAATAATGAAAATTAAAAGGCCCTGCTCTGAAGGGGGAAGAGTCCAGTTGAACATCCTTTATATGGAAATGGTAGATGAGAAGATCTGAAATACAATGTGTGTAAAGACACATTTTCAAACTCACACATTTTCTTTAAAACCTCAACCGTTAGACTATAGATATAACTCCAGTATATAAAGACATTTTTATATTAGATTTATGAGAAAATATGAAGTATGGAAAACATGCAGAAAAGGACACAGTATAATGATTTCAAAGAATCCATGTGAAATGTGCAGAGGTCCACTTAAGAACATTTTTCTTTTTGAAATACAAATACAGTATGGACTTCCTAATGAAGTATGTTATTTTTAAGCAGTTGCTGTGTTTTTCTGATTAAGGAGCACACTCTTAGTCCTGATTTCCTAAATTTAGGTAGATCTTGGAAAAGTATAATTAAGATATTTCTTTTTCTTCATGGTTTATGTTAACTTTTTTTTTTTTAGGGAAATATACTTTTATGATAATAGAATAATTACATTCTGTGCCACTTCTGTTGTCCTGCATTTTATGCTACTATTGGACTGTATATTTTTAGACTGGGAGAAGAAGTGAAATTATATATAGCAAGCAATTAAGACCTAGAATTTTCAAACTGTCATGGCAGATTATAAAAGAAATTGTATCTTAGCTGAATCTTACCAGTATATAATGTCATTTCTCTGTAGTCCATCTGCCTATAATCCACTGTAAAAAGTAAATAAAGACCTTGAGCAATTTTATCTCTTCTTTAGTCTGTCACCTCAGTGTTAGAGAATGCAGAGTCAGGAATATAGTAGGTGGTATATGAATATGAGCATCCATTCCTATGTTTTAACTTTTAGCAAGGGGCAAATTATTGTTGTCTCTATATGAGGTAGATTGCTGGGAGCTTGCAGGGTTATGCCAACCGTCTCAGGCACTGTACACTTAAGAGCAACATTGTGACTTCTGGAAGAAACAGGCAGTATCGTCTTTTGCAAAGACTTGGCTTCCTGGACATAACAAAGCTTGCAAAATGACAAAATTAATATGATGGAGTTGTTACACATTTCAGAAAGTAAACTTGCAGAGAACATGTTGGATTATAGTTGCTACCGAATGCATGGAGACAAAATAAAAGCGCCAGCGTCCATGTGGCAACATGAACAGTGCGTACAGTGTTTCCAGAAGATATTAAGGGACCTGTTCTTAACCATAGCAGGAAGAATGCAATATCATTCTGAGTACTGGTTTGTATAAACCAAATTGGATTAGTAAGCACTGCAAAGATAGGCCAGCATAAGGCAAAATAAATTGTGAGGGTGAAAAATAGGCCCTAAAAACAAGACAGGCACTTAAATAGATAGACCAAATAGAACAGCTAGACTATAAAGAGTTAAGACAAGTAGGTAGATCAGTGTCTATCACATCAGAGCTAGGGAGAAGAGCCACACACAGTAAAGCAAGCCAAAACGGCACTAAAAGAAGAAAGTTCAAATGGGAATAGGATTGTCACCTTTGAAATGGACAAAGAAACAAAAACCAAGCCATGACAAAAAAGCCACCCCAGAGCTGTCTTAGTCCAACAGCCTCCGGGCATGCCCACTACTGCCAACAGCAGCCCCATGCCAAGAGTGAAACTGGTCAAACTGGCAGAAATCAGTCAGGTGGAAGCCCTGTATGCCTCCAGTGACAAAAGTGCCAACAGAATAAGCTTAAAGTTTGCTGAGTTTGCTTATACCAAAGCAAATTAAGAACACAGCAGTGCTGGGAGAAGGGGAAGTTCACAAATATTTGCAAAGAACAGGAAGACTCACTCCAAAAAAAATGGACAGCAAACAGAGCTACACTGCTGGAGAAAAGAAGCTTAGAAAAAAAAATCAGGAAAGAAAGAAAATGAAGGAAGCTTCTGAAGTGTAAAATGGGATGTTCAGAGATTTTTTTGAGAGAACTGTTAGTTGGCAAGGAAAGCACTCAAACACAGACTGGGGCGCAAAACAATAAAAAAAGGAGACTTGAAGAAATTCTAGAATTCCCAGAATCTAGGGGGAGGGGAAAAATAAAATAAAATAAAATAAAATAAAATAAAATAAAATATATATATATATTTTATATATATATATACATGTCAGTACTCCCTAATTCTAAGGACAGAGATGTCTATTTCTGAGGTTGACAGATACTCAGTTTGTTCACATCCTGGGTCTTAACAGGCAACAATAACATCATTTTTAAAAGCAGTAGAAGTATTACTGACTCTGACCAGAAGTTCTAATCTCACTCTGACTTCAGAGTTTTCCAAAACATAAGTTAAAGATGACAGCGATGCAGTTTAAAATTTTAATTTATTTGTAGTAAGTGGTTTGGGAAGTTTGTAATATTTGTTGTGTTGACATCTCCACATGAAATCAATGGACATGTTACCTGTGTTGTAAAAAAGTCAAAATGAATAAATCTTTTACCAACCGTGTTGCTAAAGTTAAGTCACCAATGGAAAAAATGATGGTTGTGTTACTTTTCAATGGTTTACAGTGATTGCTCTAAACTACTACATTAATTTGGTGGCATTGTATAATAAACTCTGGTCTATGGTTGTTTTTTATGATAGTGTAAGAAAACAGCCATGCAACGCTGTAGACCAGTTCATCCTACAAAACCTTTACAAATGTCTTCTGGCAAAAGTGGAAATGTTTTTATATGAAAGCCATTGGATTTGGTTTTTATGAAGACAGCTGTGATCCAGTGGTTAGGATAGAGTTCTAAATTAAAAAAAGCTTCTTTTCTCCCTCATTCTAGTACTATCCTGTTATATGACTTTGAATAAGACATGTACATCTACTTTTTCAAGTGATATGGATGCAATTCACAATGCCTACTGGCAAATTTTCAGCTAGGAAAAAAAAAAGGGCATCAGAAATGAACATGTCTAAAAAAAATGCATTAGTGTCTCAGAATTGTTTTTCTTTCCAAATAGGAATTATGATGTTTACTTTGTCTTTATAACTGAAGCTCTGGAGTGTTATAAATGCAAAAAGCAATATGTAAGTTCTCAAAATTATTAATTTTCACCAATCTCTTTTTTCAAAAAAATAGTCTCTTGTTTTCATTTGTTCAAGAACCAGTTCTAGACATTAATTTGATTTATGTTGTACAAATGCTTGATATAAGTTCCAGTTTAGAAAGTATTATCTCTATACTAAGCGAATTGAGCAAAGAAGAATTACAATGGCCAACTTATTGCCAGACATTGGTTCACATTTAATCAAACAGTAGACTTGTCAACTGCAAAAGAAAGACATTTCAGTACACCATTTAAAAACATACATAGGAATGTATCAGTAGATGAAATTACAAATCTTTTAAACCTATTAACATTTGACTAAGTTTTACCTTATAAAAGAAGAATTTAGGATGCATTCTAAGTATCCAGATTTTATTTCTTATACGTTAACAAGCATTACTAAGGTTGCTGTGGTAACTTGTCAGTTTTTCCTTAATGGTCATATAAAGCTTTCGTTAACGGCCAGCATGAATTAGACCTTCCCGTGGGCAACGTGAATGCAAGTACGGACTTTTATTAAGGGGTTTTTAATTGAATGAACAATTTTAATTTTTTAGAGCAGAATAGCTGTTTTTCTTCACATTCTTTCCCCCATTTAGCTTCTCTGATCCTGAGGTGTTACTTAAGGGCATAATTAGTAAACATTTGGGGCTAATGCCCAAATGTTAGATTCAAAGCCATGATTATATTTTCCTTTTTATCTAAGTTTTAATTTTGCTTTCATGATCGTGAAGACTGAGAGAGACATTCAAATCTTGAACTTTTTCAGAAATATGATAATTTAAAAAAAAATCATATGTTTTAGCAACAAAAATTGAAGGCATGCTAGTAGAAAACTCAGAACTGTCCTCTATGGTACATGAATGAGATTACGTTCAACTTTGTTGCTGTGGTGGTAATGAATTTATTTGTAAAGTGTCTCAAGCTGATGAGTAAAATCTCTCTTTCTGCTTTCAACAATAATACTTTATGTCAGCATCCTTTCTGATCATTGTAAACCATGATCTATAGTACAGTATCTGGGAATCAGTAGAAGGAAAAATATATCAGGAAAAGGGTATCTAACAAATAAACCACCCAAACTATCTCCCTCATATTTCCAGGTAATTTCAAAAATAGCAGAATCAAGTCCATTCATCTATGTATTTGCATCTTAAAGCAGAGAACCCACTCAGTAAAGATATCATTGAAAACAATAATAACAATAATAGAAAATATTTCTGTTATGCTCCTCTAGTCAAAGCACTATAAAAACATTAGCTGCACCAACTACTTCTCAGCACCACTAATAAACCAACACATACATGCTGTTTATGGTAATGATGAAACAGAGGTGGAATTGAAATAGCCAAGGGTGTGTTTCATATGAGTGATGAAGACAGCAGTTCATAGGAGTTGATCCTATATTCAACCTATTAAACTATGGAAGAATACAAAACTGTTACTGAACATGGTAAAACGTGATAGCACTTCCTGAGTCAAAAAAATTTAGCAAGTTCTGTATTGTTGATGCCGTTATCTGTTAACTGAGAGAAAAAATGATACTTTTTTTTGGCTACTAAGAAAGAGCTAATGTGTTGTGAAAGCGTTTTTATGGACAGGACACATCTCAACTCTGATTTAATGGAAATTGCATCTAATTGCGCAGAAGTTTCCTCTGAAGTTTCTGGTGAATACCATAGCTTTCACTTCCTGCAGTAAAACAGTATACTGTTCCTATACACTACTAAGAGACCTGTGACACTGCTGTTCTTTCTGCCATGCCACCCACACCAAATCAAGTGAAAATTATTACAATGGAAGTCAAATGGCCCCTGTTTTATCTACTTACTTATCTATTTTTGCCATGCAAGAGGACTGAAGCTGTGTAATTAATATCTGTAAGGTCTTTAGAGAAACTTGAATAGAAGTCTTAGAATAAATATTCTTATTTTTATCAGGCAGTTATAGCCTATAAGCACCATTTATTACACCTTTTATGAGGACAGCACACGGCTTGGCACTGATGGACCTTATTCCTTACCAACATTTTTACATTCAGTGACATATTATATAAGCAAAAATGAAGGCACTAAATTTACATTTCCCGAAGGTCAATACTCCAACTTTTATACCTTACTGGAAAAATGTTGATTATCTTTTTCAGATTGTCTTGTAGCATAAATTTAAGAAACATAATTCCTTACTTCTCCCTAATAAATAAGAAGACAGCTTTCCTGAAGAGGATTCAACCGGAGAACTTTCCTAGAGATCAGTGACACATGAGTAAATTCACAACTTCACAAGAGTTAGCTGTGAGTGGTGTGTAAAGGCAGAAGGCACCCTGGCATGAGGTGGAGGGGAAAATGGAAGGAAGAGGAAGAAGGGAAGGAATTGGGATATTCTACAAATTCAGAGAGGATTTGGAACATCTTGAGAGTCTCTGTGTGCCACTTGGACACTCAGAACATCCATTTATTCCACTATATTATCAGCACCTCATGCTTATATAGCTTCCTATATAAGTCAGTGGACTTCTAAATATTGACATAGAAATATATATATATATCTATAATTCAAAGGTAAATTACAGCCTTTGTTTTCAAATTGCTTGGGCATAACATCATAAATATTGTTTACAGCATTATTTCTTTGAAAGTCGTCTCATCAACTTCTGCCTATTCTTACTGTAGCTTATTCAAGTCTAACCTTTCCTTGAAATCTCATTTTAAAATAATGTTTATATTAATGGTCTAGTAATAGGCTGTCATTTAAAATAAGTTTAAATGATTAAAAAGTAAGACCAAGCTTAAACCATTGTTCTGAAAAATGTTTCATTTATCGCATTCCTTGTGGCTATTTAAGTTAAAAATTGTATAGTTAGAAGGTAAATAGCAAATACAGTAGTCTGTTTTATCATTATGATGAAAACCATACCAAAATTTGCAATATAAATTAAACTTTCCCTGGGACTTTTGACTTCTGATGCAAAGGTTGCTTTTATAGATGTTTCTTCAAAGCTCTATAATACACTTAATGCATGTGACGTTTAAATGATATATTGTCACTGCACCTTCATCATTTTGTTTAGGGACTCAGAAACTAGATGCAGACTCTTCAGTACACTAAGGAAACTGCTCAATACGCAGAGGTTTGAGTCACATGATTCCCATTAATTCTAATGGGAGTTACATGGATAAATCTGTGTGCTGAAATTCATGAGAAGTTAATGTCAATAGAATTTACTGTTCCCAACTTTGCTCTCTGAACTTATGTGCCTGGCTACCTGCACCTCTGTAAAGGTCCTGGGGGGAAGGAGAGGACAGAGCAGTATAAAGTGATTAAGGCAAAGGCATTCAGAGTTTAAGAGGTCTATGGTATGTGTTCAAAGGTAGGAAATACGTAATCAATATCAAATGGGAGAAAAGGTAGTTTTGAAATTATACTCTCCTTAAAATCTTCTTCGAAGCATAATCTCCTTAATCATAGTGTGGTTTGCACATGATATTTTTTTTTAAATCATGTAAGAAATATATACTGATATTGAAGTCTGACACTTCAGTGAAGCGTCTCAAATGGACGCTCATTTATACAATAAACAACACAAAAATACTCAGAGGCTGTACTTAGAGTTTAACTTACATGTATAAGTATAGTTGCTGGTTTTCTGTGAATTTCAAACTGAAACAGATTCAAGCTGAAACCACTTGGTATGCCTAAAAAAGTGTGAGGGAAGAAAGAAAAAAAAAGACAAAGAAAGGCTTAGGAACATTAGAACATATGAAAAGAAATAGTTAAGTGCTAGTTTTGGGCTTAGTTCCTGCCACCATTACCTCTACAGAAAACAGTGGAACTAAACTTGGGTATGAATAAAAGCAGCATATAGTATGAAAAAAAAGATCAAAATTTTTTTTTAATCTTACTCAGATCTTAGCCTATTGACTCAAACAGTGAACATGTAATATGCTTTGAGAGTTGTTCAGCACTGCCAAATATACCATCCAAGTGCACTTTTTTGGCAGGATTGTATGCAGCTTGTATTTATTAGATAGGCAGCTATTTGAGTTGATTAGCTACAAACATTTCATGAAAAAGAAATAATTGCTCATTCACTATAAATACATGTAGTTTTCTTCACCACTTGCTGACTCAGCTTCACTTGTGGTCTGAAAGATGAAGTCATATGGGTTTTTCATATTCTTGTTTTAATTTGTAACATTGGGAGGAATAAGAGCCACAGTCTGTTATAGCTTGCCCTTGTTCTTTTGCACCGCTCCCAAGGACAGAGGCTAGAGAATCTTTCTGCTGTCCAGGGGAGTGAACAAGTAGCCAGCAGATTCTCTTTTGGAGAGTTAGGGAAGGAGGAGGCAACAATGATACCCAATACACTAACTACACACAGCTGGCAAACAACTTAAGGACTGGTGCCAACTTGTATGAGTAAACTTGCACACAGATCAGGACTTAGGAAAGATTGGGGAGTGGGCTGGCTTCTTCACTATCTCTTCCCAAGTAACCTATGGAAATGGAGCTCATAAGAGCTTTTTCCTGATTTTTTAATCCAGCAGAGCTAAATGTGAACTTGTGGAGAGCTCTTTGAATGCTGGGCATCTCCAAGAAGCAGAAATTACAACTGACATAACTTTTTACTGGAGCAGTTAAAAGATCATGGTCCTGATTTTCATACTGACATTGGGACCATAACTGTTTTACTGGTTTCTTTTTCAGCTCACTAATATTCCCAGGTAGTGTTCTGATCTGGGATATAGTCAGAACACAGTCATGGCCTGGAAGTAATGAGAAGGAAAGAGAGAATGACTTGGCCCCACCACCTGGCTAATGAGTCCATCCTTCCAACAATCTTTCTCTTTACAGGGGGAAGTTTCGTTTTATTACTGCCCCTTTTGCTTCTTCAGGATATATACTTGGAAGGGTTCCTACTTCAACTCTTCTGGCTGCCCTCCATGCTTCTTAAAAACAATAATTACAGACCTTGTTCTCCTCTTGATAGACTCTGAATACCACTTGAGTGTGAATAGCTTGATACACACATTGCTTTCTTTAAGATCCTATCTGATTTTTGACACAACAGCTTACAGCAACACTACTTCATATGAAAGGCTATTGAAAACAACTGGCAGGGACCTGGGGAGACAAGAGCTATGCACTTGGAGAAAATGCCAGTTACACAGATTGAGAGGGATGGGCACTGTCACAGTACCAGCCACAGTGAAAGAATTATTGCAGTTCACATTTGAAGAAAGAACGTACTTAGAAATAGAATTACACATGTAATAGATTGCATCAGACATGTAAGAGAAAACCAAACATATCAAACTCTGGAGCCATCTAATGCCATGTGAAAAATGTGGGTTGGTATAAAGTTTGTCCTTGTTGTATGCCAAAACACAGTTACTTAGAAAGCTATCCTCATTTCTGTACTTTCAGAGAACTCCTTTCAGATAAATATTTAATAGTATAGACTTTGCTATAATTAACAGATTAAAATGTGCAGAATTTGCTGAAAAGGATTTCATGGAATAAGATCAAATAATAGCAAATTTCAATGCATGTAACCCATGCATATGTTTAATTTGGGATCTGTTGAAGGAAAGGCATACGTAGGGAACAAAACAAGGTACCCTTGATATTTAACAATACAGTTGCTGTCAGCAGGATGCTAGGAAGATAATAAAAGTAACCCTTAACAGCAAATAAGATTTTGCAAGTAGCGAGAGCTCTGAAAATGTGTATATATACATTTGGTAATAAGGTTTTGGAAGATGACGTATAACTCGTATCAAACGTGCAGAAGCAACCTCGGTATAAAAAGACTTCAAAGGTACAAACAGCTGAGTACCAGCAAAAAAAAAAAGACAGATTACAAAAACTAAAAAGAACTGGGAGGAGGACATTACAAGAGAGAACAGGGCTTAACCTCTGTTGAGGTGCCACAGAATAATCTGACCTGAGCAAGCATGGCTGGATTTTGAAAAGACCATTTTTTATGAATGACTCAGAACAACTCTTCTAAAGTGAGGTAGGACATCTTACCACAAAGTTCATCTGCCAGTGACTCCTTTCACTGTCACTGCCTAGTGGAAACTGCTGCATTTCTCCTCTTCAGTGACACACAGCAACAATTGGCGAATGTTTATGCACAGGCAGTCAGATACTGTAACTAGGACTGTTAAAATGGAAAAACTTAACTTATATGGCAGTTGATATGGTATCCAGCTACTGCACAAGCAAGTCATTAGCACTGTATTTTAACAAAATGAGATTGTAATTAGGTGCCTTTGATTCTAAAGGCAGAATGAGTTGCACATTTCTGGCTGCCGTTCCCAAAGCGTGACATCAGAGTAATCAGCCATAGACTGTCATTCTCTGTTCACCCCACATTTTTACTCCATTAGTAACTTGCAACTATTTCCTGGGCAAGATGAGATTCTCAGTCATCAGTGAGCAATAAATATCTCTGCCAGGGTTGATAAGATTTCTCAGACACATATAGTACTTTTTGTTTTGTTCTTGTTTTT
Source organism: Haliaeetus albicilla (assembly GCF_947461875.1). Lineage (NCBI taxonomy): Eukaryota > Metazoa > Chordata > Aves > Accipitriformes > Accipitridae > Haliaeetus > Haliaeetus albicilla. The sequence continues at coordinate 43,938,069 of NC_091485.1, forward strand.
CAATTTCACAAGCTGTCTCTGTGTTGAAGTTGGGTCTGGATCACTGTTGACTTGCAGCTGCTTTGCCTCAGTAGGAATTAACAGTGTTCCTTTGTGCTAGCTGTCTTGAATGGAATAGGACCATCAGAATAGCTTTCTTTCACCCCACAATGTGGGAAGACTATCTAGAATATCCCAGGAACCCCAATTCTCACCTGTTACAGTGACCCTATAAGTCACTGATTGCAGACAAATAGAGTAGCTTGCTTCCCTATGCTGGGCTGGGGCCAGCACAACCCAGCTGTAGGACTGGGAAATCCTACAGTTCAGTCATTTAGTTTAAAGTTACCTGTATTCTTTCTCTTGGGATCTGAGCATAGTCTTGCTAGCCCACTGACTTCACCAAGAACTCTGTGCTTAGAATAATCACAGACTTGGGTCCAGAATCTGGAACTACACATCTCAAAATAGAGATTAATGACTACATTCAACAGCTATTCCCCCAAAATATGTGGTATTACCATAGGACGTTGCAAATGATGTGTGAAATGGGACACCTTTGCCGATTGGCAGTGCACAAAGAGGATAAAGAGAATGACATGTAATTATTACTGTGCTATTAGCTGTGATATTCAACCCATACAAAGACAGAAAAGTCCAATAAATCCAAAAGCCTTAGGTTTGTTTTAAAAAAAGAGTAAATGGCTTGGAAATTTCTTTTTAACAAACTTCACCAGAACTTTCTTCTGGAAGAGAAAAGGTCCAAAAAAAAAGAAATGGAGACAATTTAAATTAGTCTGCTCCTCTCAAAGCTCATTCCCTTCTTTCCCTTTACTTGGAAAAAATCAAACACCTTTCAAGCACATTACCAAATTCCTTAAATACTGGCGGGTGGGAAGGAGGGGAGCTATGACCTTAGTGAAGTTTTGAGAGGATTGTGGATGTACCTTTATCTGGCAACATAATTCTGTCTCCTTTACAGACAGAAATGAATACAAGGTTTGTTTCCCAAAGCACGGATTAAGAATTAGTTAAGAATCTTTTTTCCAATTTTAGTAATTTTATGTTTTGTGGCAAATTATAGAGCATACATTACCCAATTGGAGAGATAAACTGTTAGCAAAATGTTTTAAAAACAACTGAAGAAAGTGCATGTACTAGTGTCTGGTATCAGTTCTGTAAGCTTCCCAAAGGCAATTTCAATACATTCAGAAAGCCCCTACACATTTTAGTATAGATATGTCAGGCAAATCAGAATCCCTCCAGCTCTGAAACATGAACAGTATTATTTATATATGAAATGTTTTGAAAAGGTGAAATGAAGTTACATGTGCAGAGAAAACTGAAGAATATTAATCCTGGGTGTTTTGTTTGCTACATAGTCAAGTGAATTTTTTCACCTGTCTATGGGGTGCTTATCTTCTGTTCATTTAATTGATAAACACATAAAGAAAATTTGTAAATGCTGCATGATATTTTTATTAAGAAAAAAAAATCTACTACATAGCATCAATATTCACAATTTCAATCAAGAACTGACCAGCAGATCATCAAAAGATACATTAAAAAGAAAATTAATACTCAATTGTTTCTAATGGTATCCAGCAGGCATCAGCACTAGGTCCAATGCTATTCAGTATTCCCAGCAGTGTTCTGGAGGTGCAAATAGAAATTACCGTGTTAAGGATCTAAGGATGACAGAAAGATTACTTGAGTAGTACATAATGATGAGATCAAGGAAGAAGAGATCCCTTTACAAGCTAGACCCACTGAAAAAAATGAGCATTTTAGGAGAGATGAATGCACAGTTATACATCAATACAAAGGAATTTCACCCCCAAAAAATGGGGTACAGTGCGTTGGAATGCCTTGGCTCTGCAAGGATTTATGGGCCATAGTGGACCAGCAACTCAACATGAGCTCCCACTGTGAAGCTGCATGAACAGAGCTAATGTAATCCTTGAATCCTGATGCAATTGTTGGAATAATTCCCATAGATCTGCTGTCCATATTTTAATGGGAATGGTGGAAAAAAAATGCAGAGTTCACAAAGTTTCATTCAAAATTAATTTGTGAGCAGAAGAAAAATTATTTGCTGTGAAACTATAAACTCAATCTGTTTGATTATCAAAAAGGAGGGCTGAGGGCAACTTGATTAAAGTTTATAGATCATGGGAGAAAAACCCTCATGTGCAAAGACTCTTTATCCTCAAGGGAGAGTAACATAACAACAACCCCACCCCACCACTCCCACCATTCCCCAAAAGAAAAAAAAATAATCATAATAATTCTGGAAGCTGAACACTGACAAATCAGAAACAAAATAGTTTTCTACTAATGAAAATAAATGTTGAAATAAATTGCCCCAAAATTACTAATTCTTCCTATTAGCATATCTTCAAATCATGATGCAAGTTAGAATTTCACCAAATAATAGCTGTTCTTTAGTTAAATAATAATTTTATTGGACTCAACACCCAATAAATCAAATCAATAAAATTTAAGGGTCTTTGACATACCAGCAAATTAGCTGATGTTGGATTTCAGAAATCCAAAACAGAACAAAAAAGGAAGAAATAAAAGAGAGAGCAATTAGAATGATCTATTCAAAATTATATTGTCCGAAGATCTGAGGCCTGACTTGGGGCTTTTGTTATAATTCTAAGTGAGGATCTCTGACTCTAGACCATATGCTCTACTGTGGTATGTATTGCATAACTATGGAAAATGTCTTAATGTAGGTATTTTTCATTCGCATAAAATTGTCTGTAAGAATTTATATCCCAGCTGGTATGATGTTATACAGAAACAATATCATGTGTTGTTCTGCGAGTTGTGCATATGTTTGGTTTCTGAGGCCAAAAATCAGGATGTGGTTTGAAGAAAAGTGGGCGGAGTCAACTAGTAAAAGTGTTATACCATATGACAACCTCAAAAAAAAAGGAGCATATCAGTTGGGAAAATATATAGCAGAAGCAGAGACTGCCTTTACTGCAATAACTAGTGATCTGCTGTGCACATGTGCACATTCACATACCACTGGAGTTTTAAAGGAGTAGCGTTGCAACCTGTTGTTTGCACAGTCTAAATGTCCATAACAATATAGCAAATCCACTTTTTTGTGATGTAATCTGATATATTCTGCCAGTATAAATCACTCTGAATTTCAGTATATTAGAGGTAAACTAAATTGTTAAGAATACCAAATGGCTTCCATGTCTAGGACAGGAGACAGGATGGTCATGTCACACTGTATAGAGGTCCACTTGTAGGCTTGCTGTTGATTTAAGAGAGGCTCATGAGTAATTATCTGCTAGAGGATAATGGTCTGTAGGTCACCTTTGTGGATTTTAAAGATATCAGAATGATAACACTCATGATCTGGAAAGTGCCCAACTTGTAATCAGTTTAACATACTTCTTCCTCAGGTGAGTTGCGTCTGCTTAAGTCTAAAAATATTTTACTGCTGGACCTAATATGACCAAGTGGAAACATAGCTTTTCATCCCTAAGTTAACATACTAGGTCTCACTGAGTGTTTAACTTGGGTTAGAGATTCACAGTGGAGTGAAAGAAAACAGCCTCAATCTCAGTCACGAATTAAAAAAAAATAATAAAATGTAAATAGCTTCAAAAGCAGTTTTATATATGTCTACTCTTGATATATAAGACAGTTGAAAAATAGTAGGAAAATAGGTTTTGGGGGGGGGGGGATCACAACAGTTGTAGCTCCCTGTTTCCTACATTAATTTTTTGAAGTGTGTTGAAATTTTCAGGCTCCATATGGACACATTTAGTCACATTAATTTCTCTAGTATGTTCAATCAAGTTTTCAGTAGTTATTTTTTTTTAATTCTATGTTTTCTGACTGTATGATTAATGTAAGTAAATAAGTAATCACCAGATGGAAATAAATTCTGCTTCCTAAACTTACGTAAGTACTGCAATTAAAGTAACTTGAAATAGCAACAACACAAATAAACTATGCACAAATTAGCCATTTTCCCAATTAAAACATAAGCCCAAAAGATGCCCCTATATAAACCACTCTGGGTGTAATTAAAGACAGATAATAAATGAAAGGTTATTCTCAAGGGTAAATCTCTATTTCAATCTTTCATTTACCAACAATCCTAACACATCCCTTTCTATCATATATTAATTATGGTTTCTTATTTTTTAGTAGGACCCAATACCTTTGGTGGCATCTGGTGAGCATGTGTCAGTGATATGACAGGCAATTCATACACCTGCACTTCAGCTGTGAGCTGGCGCCTACCACTGGCAAAGCAGCAGGTAAGAGACACCTTTGTCACTTCACTGATAATCTAAAAAGTAAAATGTTGGATTCCTAATTTTGATGTTCTGATAAACTGTTTTGATTCTGCATTTGATTGTTTAATTGTCTTTCCTACCCTAAGTGCTGAAAGTTTCACACAGGAATGAAATTTTTTTTAATGTCTCTTACCTTATAAGCTTGGACCTGTGTTCCAAGCCACAACACATTTCGAGGCTGGTTGCAAGAGCATAAAACTACATTCAGGGCCAAGCCTAGGGCATAGTTTAGGATATGCAAGAGAAGAAATCTCAGGTGTTCACAGTCCCTTTGTATAGCTCTGCAGTCACAACCAGCCACTTGTCTTTCTGGCAATGTCACAGATCCTAGGACAGCCCTGAGATTGCCTGTTGCTAAAACAGGTGGGTTAAGCAATCCAGGCTGTTTGCAGACCCAACAGCTCAGTCTTCAGCAGAGCTAAAGGCTGGCAACATGGAGCAGGAGTCAGGAGACACTGAGCATACTCCATGCCTATTGTGAGAGTAGACATCATCAGTACTGCCAGTATTATCTGTGGAGAGACTGTTTGCTTGTTGTATTTTACTTTTATAGAGGTTTTCTACAAGTTCCACTAATTTCCTGCTAATTTCCTTTCATGTAGCATGAAATATGTGCAGCCATATGGCGACAGTTCTGTCACCAAAATTCTCTACAGGAAATTCACAACAATCCAAGTCATTTTTGCCATGTTCTTTCAAGAAATACTATGAAATCAGCATGCTTATTTAATGGGAAAAGCCATGGCATCTGCATATTACTTTTCCCAATCTGAATTGCTCTAAAGGTAAGGGGTCTTTCAGTGATATCTTTAAACAAACAGCCTTGAGATGTTAGCCAGACAAAGATGTCCCTGAAAGTTTACTAGCTGAAATATAAAACATGGGCCATGCTAATCCTAAGTATGTTTTTGTGAGGATGACAGAATTCTGCTGATCATGGGATTTCCTAAAGGAGGCGTTTTTATTCACAGTAAGCCTCCCTTCTATCAGTATCCAGAGACCTGCATATTCCAGGAATGATACCAAAAATCAGTCCATTAAACAGTTAAAAACAAACAAAAAACAAAAAACACCCCACAAAAACTTAAAGTTGCCACCACCACCTTAAGGAACCAGCTCTTTCAGGATGTATAGCCCAAACTGTCTTTTATCTCAAAAACATGAGGTCCAACAGACAATTTTTAAGTACACTGTGAAACACTTTTCTGCTGCACTGTGAAACATCTAAAGACTGCACAACACTAAACAGAAGTGAGCATTATCATCTTCTATTTACAGATAGAGCAACTAAAACAGATTAAATGCCCCCCACACTTCTGCATTACCAGCAAAGAACAGCCCCAGGAATGACTCCTTCAATCTACCCTAAACACTGTGTCAGGCAACTCTTTTTTTTCCCTGCCTGAAGATTTTCTTCATTATGAAATGCTTGGGGTTTTTTGGTTTTTTTTCAGTTCCCATTATTTTTTAGGAAGATTAAGGAATTTCTTTAGATTTTTGTTTTTATGTTATCCTTATTGTTTCTGAGATCCTCTTGCAGTTTGGAAAGCAAATACCTTTCCAGGCTGCTTTATTCACTTCTGTTGAATAACCTTGACTTCTTAGTGCTCCCTCTGTGAATGGAAAAAAAGTCATTACTTGTGCTCCCCCTTAACATCTACATTCACACGTCTTGGTACACAGCACTCTTACTGATGACAATACATTTCCGGAAATTGTACTAATTGTCACTAAATTCAAGGGTCTGATTCAGGAAAACATGTCTAAAACAACAACAAAAAAACCCTGCAACATTAAAACACGTAGTTAAACATTTGCCTAAATTCATAACCAAAAGAATATAAAAATATTGAGTTGGAAGTATGATAAAACAGTAAAGGAGCACTCATTGCATGAATCAATAATTTTCCTTACAAAATAAACTCTGAAGTCCTAACAAATTAAAAGGCATTCTCCTTTAGTTTATAACAATCTTAAGGAGGGGCAAAGATTTGTCTTGCAATCTCTGACAGTCCCTTTAAGCAGTCATTCATTGTAAGCAATGACAGAAACATCCCATCTTCCATGTTCCTCTGGTAGGAAAAAGATCAGATGATATGATAAAAAAGAAACTAAACAAAATGAAAACAATAAGACTTTTCTGCCCCAAACTATGTCCCATTTCATTATAGAGCTTTTGGAAACCTTAATGGTTTAAAGCAGCACATAACAAAGAATGATCTTTGAACAGCAGGTTCCAGGATTTAGACATGTAAATAATTTTTTCTCTTCAAACTTGAAAATGAAGGTTATAGTTTGCTCTGCCACCACTCATGGGGCTTTGTCTGATGGCACAGATGTAGAAGCTTTGAGTAAAATGGAAATGTCAGTTGCCAGAAGCATAACCGTGAGCAAATCCTGGTAAGCGAGGTCTCTTGTCCCGTCGCAGGTCACCAGCTCCTTTCTGTACCTTGCCTAATGGCGGGGGCTGCATCAGCGCTGCTGTTACTGTGCCGAATCTCAAGCTGGCAATATGACTTGCAAGGTTTGTTCATGTGATTACAGGCAAGAGAAGCTTTAAAGTCCACAGCCTGTTAAATTCCAGTAAATAAGTTACTGCATATTTTAGACGGAGCTTCTTACCACACAGTTCACAATTAGTATGCCCATTTCAGCATTAAAAAGGTACCTAGGAAAAGAAAATGTGTGTATAAGTACAAAAAATATCAGAATAGAGCACTTAGACTGAATAATTAATACCATTTTATGTTATGCAACCATACATTTTAATCATCAAAGATGACTAAGGCTACAAATTCATGTTTATTGACAAGGATGCATTCCTTAAGTCACCATTTAAAATGGATTTTTATGGCCAGTCTTAATAACCAAGAGGCAAAAATGTGTTGCACTGCATGGACATGCTGAAGATACTAGTTAAATGGCCAAGGCTACTCTCTAACTCCCTAGGCAAAAAGGCAATAGAACTGTTATTGAGGCAGAACAAAGAAAGAATTGTCCTATTCTCTCTGTATCTACTATCTTTAAATATGAGTAAAAGCACCAGTTAGCATAAAAAAAAAAAAAATTAACAAATTTCCCACGCTCACAACACACTATGCGCTTCAATAAGTTTGCATTACGCATTTAGGTAACTAATGATCATCATAGGTCCGCTCCATAATGCTCACTCATTTCAACAGAAGTACTACCAGGAAACATGTTTTATACCAAAACGTAACATTTTCTCACCTCATCTTTACCAGTGAGGACACTTCCTTCTGCATCAGGTGGTTCTACTTCCTCTCAATTTTCTTCTTGTTCTTACAGAATTACTTACACTACTAAAAAATATTTTAATCCAAATAATCCAGCTTCCCTTCCACAACTGTTTTCAGTAGTGCATTTAATAGTTTAAACAGAAATAGACCCCAAAACATTTCACTATCTTGAGGCATGTAATAGTCACATACAACAATGAGCTTCATGTATCTTCCTATTCTACCACAGTTGTACCATGCTGTCTACCAGACATTTAAAAAAAAAAACAACAGTTGTATCATGATTCTGCAGTAAGTGCAGTATCTCCTTGTATTTCTGCATTGGCATGGAGGAGTGCTTCATATACGCATAAGCATGGCTTGACTATGCTTTCTGACCATAACCGTGCTAGCTACAAAAGGAAGCAGTTTCAGTCTGTTCTAGCTAAATGTCACACCCCAGACAGAGGTTACTGCTCCTTCAGAGCTGCCAGTGAAGCTGCTCATATAGCCACTCCCTAACTCAAAGCAACCAGGGTGAACCCAACTAATTTAAACAGTAACTCAGCAAAGAGGCTAGGGATTGCACTCATGAGCAGCTCAGGGAATGTAAATTCTGGTACCAAGAAAAGTGATCAGAAGCTTAGGGCAAGATGAAAATTGCAATTTTTAGCTACCACAGATACAATAGGAAGAAAACATACTAGCGAGGATCAAACTAAATATAGTTATATTTTGCTTTCATAGGACTGTTTCACAAATAGATGATTTTATGAAGTGTCTGACATCACTAAGGTAATGCCCAACTAGTGATAACAGCTTTACAGTGTGACTTAAGCCCAGTGTAAAGTGACTTGAGATCAGAATATGTCTCAGGATGGTTTCCACAGGGACTGTTTGAAAGGAACACCCACAAAAAAATCCGCTAAAAAGTCCATTCTTTAAACATTCCCAAAAGAATCTGACTGCAAAACATGGAGAATATTAAGCAAAAATAACTAAAGTGCTGTGAAACAAAAAATAAATTCCTATTCTATGGGGTTTGTACCTGAGCTGGATAGACTCCATAATTGAAAGATTTATTTATTCAGAATTGAATATGTAAAACCCTTAAGAGCAGTGTTAAAATACCTTGCAGGCCTCAACTTTCTGGTTTTTTTATTTCCATCACTCACAGGAAAAATACCCCACATTGGTCTGTTTATTCCCAAATGGACTGACCAGGAAGAAATAAGTTTACAGTGAATCCACTTTTTCCTTTTTTTTTTCCTAAGTTATCCTGCATATTGCTCCCTATTTGGACCAGGCACACTTTTATTTAGTACTCTCTATACCTTATTCACATCTGTCAACAAAAAATGCACATCGCAGTCACACACCAAGGCACAAGTCACAAAACTCATAGAAAAAGTAAAAGAAATGATATTTGTATGTCATTTCAATAGCCAGGGGAGAAGAAGTGTCCCAGTCCCTCTTTCTAAAAATAATGCTTCACACAGGTGTCATCTCTGTATTTCACTGAAGTTATCAAAAGAAAAAAAGTTGTCATTTATGGAAGTTGCTTCCTGCTATTGGAATAAAATGATCTGCTTTAAATCACAGTTCAGTTCATCCACACCTTTCTTCCATGAAAATCACTCTTACATGTAGGGAAATGGGAAAAAACAGTTATATTAACCCACCATCAACCTATCTGATCTACACAAATAACACACATAAACTCTCTTCTGGTCATTTATTCCTATAAAAAATGGATTGAAAGTATTTAGAACATCTTAGAAAAACGGAATGAGAAAGAACAAAACCAGCTACTCCTGCCACCCATAGCAATGATGAGCTGATAAATAACCTCACCATATTGTCTTCTCAGGCATATCTAATAGAGATGAAGAAGTCTCTAATTAGGGCATTAATTCCACACTGCACTGCAGTTGCAATGCAACCTCCCTTTCACTGACAGATGCAATATGTGGGTGCAAATTTTTTGGCATCAGCAATCTACTCTTTTGCATTTACATTGCTAAGCAACATCATTACTTTGATTGACTTAGGTACAGTACTACACTCTCACCTCTTAGGTACAGAAAGAAAAGATTGATTCAGATATCAGTGCCACATTTTTACACAGATGTAGTTCCAATGAATTAAGTGCACTTTCTCCTAATTTACAGTCATGGAAGAAAAATAATTTTCTTGATTACCCTCTTATTTAGAAAGCTCTAACTCTTTTGAATAGAATAAAGTTACACTGGTCTAAAACTTGCATGACAGTTAGGGGCATACTTACATGTATTTTTCCACAAGAAGATGGCAGCTGTCCTCTAAGTGTAATGCGAGTTAACTAGGAAAAGATGATTGACTGATGCTGAGGTTAATTGCTTGTTGGCATGCTAGAAAGCCTATGCTAACAAGTGCTGCTTATAACTAACAAGTGCCAATTATTTCCTTATATTCTAGTACACATTATATTATGCTAGGCACTATCCAAACATCCAGAAAGATCCAGGTGTCCCTGCCCTGATCTGATGAGTTAATGAGTTGAGAAAACTATGCTAGTTACTGACAAAAACGGCTCAGTGCATGCTGCTTATCACAGATGTACAACTCTTCATATAATACTAGAAAACAGAAAGCCTTTGGTAAAGTTATCAATGCACTGAACATACATTCGTAATGAAAGTGTAAATACCTGTTTGATCATAAACTTTTTTTCTCTGTTGCTGACCAAAAGCTTACACTAACAGATAGTGCTTATTATGTCATTATTAGAAGTCAGTGAAAAATTTAGAAGTGTTGATATTTTAGTCCTGTTTCCACATCTATGTGTGAAAAAAATATATTTTTTGTATATAAATGCTGACCAAGTGTGCCTACGAGCCTGACAAAACTTCCCACCTAATAGGTAGATTAGTATGTAAAATATTGCCTAATATTTGTATAACGCATTAACCTGGCTTGAAAATATGCTGACAGAACTAGAATGCGTAACATCATCCATTGTTAAATTGAAACTAAATTCATAATTTTGTTCCTGAAGCATCAGTAAATACCAATTTTAATTGCATTAATAAAATGTGAATTATGAAAGTAGAATTGTACTGACTAATACAGATTTTCGCTATGATAATAATGATTTAAAATAAGATTAAAAAGTAACAGCTCCTAAAGAAAGAGGAAGTTAATGTACCGAAAATAATAGTGCAAAGCCAGCCTGCCCCCCACCCCCATCCCAGACAAGACATTTACCTTGTATCAGTTGCAATAAAACAAGCAAAGTTGACCTGAGTAGGGAACTTACCAGTCTTTCAGGTTTTCTTTGCAAGAAATCTCACAGTGCTTGGTAAAACTGCATGTCTTATCTGTTACTCCTTGTCTAATTTCAAAATAAACGGATGTAACGGCATCGCAACAGAGTGTCAAAGTTGAAAGCCTTTGGAAATTCATTAATTGTGAAAGCTGGGAATTACAACACCCTCTTTCCCTTTTCTAACTGTTAAGACATAGAATGTGTCAAATATGTTGGTAATCTGTTGGAAAAGGTAAAAAGTGCCTAAGCTATGGTTTGATCTCTCCTAGTCCTGCAGTGCAGAGAGCATTTCAGCATCTCACCATCCCAAGAATTCAAAATAATGCAACAAAACTTCTCTAACCATACAGCTTGTTCAGTAGGCACGGGCATTCAGAACAGGGTTTGGTGAGATGACCATAAGAATGAAGAGATTTAAGAAAATCTAAAATTGTTAAAATTATATTTGCAAATGTTACATCAGTATTCCTAGACTGTTTTATAATAGATATGTACATTTCTGTACCCATCAAACACTTAATAAAAGATAGCTCCTCTAGGCAATTTGCAAACTATAGTTTCATCTAGATATATGTCAGTGTAAATCAGGAACCTTCAGTTCTCAGTTTTTCTAAACAAGTATGCCATAATCTTTCCTAGCCCTGTTTCCGTCAGACCCTCATAAATCTACCACATTGCTCTGTCTCCTCAGAATGCAGTCAAATGCACAAATATTTTAAAGGTATAGTGAAATACACACACAGCAAGTCTATCATCCTAGTAGGAGTTAGTAATTTCCTTCACCTGCAGTATATATTTCATTTTAACACATCTTTAATAGACACCAACTAATCATGTTTAAAGGCTACCTCTTTATTATTGCCCTTTATCCATAAACTGCTTTTTTGACTGACCTTAATATATAAGGTGAAGATAGGCAATTGTTCCATATAAATGCTTACAGATATGATTTTGATTTTAGGATAAGTAAGGTAGAACTAGTTGGGCTGGACATAGCTAATATTGTCTTAATTTCCAAGTGCCATTGTTGAATATGTATTTTTTTTGTTCTAAACCACTTAATACTCTCAGAAATACCAATGACCCTAAAATTCAATGCCTTTATTTTTTTCTATATCCTGTATTTTATAAAAGAATAAAAACATAATGATATTTATAATTTCAGATCTTTTAAGAATAAAGTACTATGTGAAATTTATAATATAAAAATTCCCTTTTCCTGGAATTACAGTTTTGTATTTATTGAATGCGTTCACAGGCTCCCTTAGGATGTGAAATGTATGGAAATATATGTGCATTACTAAAGAAAGAACTAAATTTATTCTTTCCCCACATCATGCTCTTCTTTGCAGTAGAGGTTTTTAATTCAACACAGAGCTAGAATGAGATGGAGCCAATTTCCTGGTCTATATGTGTGACAAATGCTAAAAGTGGCACAAGATTAACAAATTAGTTGATGTATAAGTCTTTAAAGATTTTTTGACTATGTCCCAAATCAAAATGCATGCTTTATTTGAATTGAAGATTACTTTAGAATTAAGTGTTAAACAGGAATCTTATATATTCCTGTAATTTTGAGATGGAATGATGGCACATATGACAACTAAAGAACAGCAACCTGGAAAAAAAAAATGTGTAAGAAGGCTTTTATGGCACATCACTCTCATAATAACAACTTTTAGTGGTATAAATTGTATATTTAGTGATTAAATCTGATACTTTAATAAGAAATTTACTGTGGAAAAGTTAATTATTTCAGTACACAAGTATTTCTCTTAGGCATGAATATTGACAATATATTAACCACCAAAATACGAAATTCTTTCTTGTTAAGCCATGTGTCAGATAGAAGCTTTTTTTAAAATGAGTATGGAGAGATCTACAGTATAGACATGTGTGTCATTATAGAAAGGTTTCTTTATGATGGTTTGAAATAAAAAGTATGGAACTTGACCTTTTTAGCTGACATAGTAATCACCTACTTGATGTAATCCAGATATCTAACACCAAACAATAAAAACATCTGTGACAACAATACCATGTAAAGCTTGTGGAATTATTCAATTTTTTTTTTAAATGATAGCAATATTAATAATCAGATAAGCCTGGATTGGTTCTTCTTACACAAAAACTTTTGCACTTTGCAAATGCTAGTTTGAAAGGGCTATTAACTTAGACGTGAAAGCTTTTTAAGCTCTCATGCATATGTTTTGGAGTTACCTCATTCATTCTGCTTTTAGGACCTTGTCATAGTCCACCTGTTTTGCTTTTGCTTAAATTACATCAAAATAATAGCTTTCTTTAGAGAAAAAAAAAATCCTACATTTCTACTGACTGTATCCAAACATGATAATATGCTTAAAATTCAAGAGGAGCCATATTCAGGTTGCATGTCTCAGTCACCCAATCTCCCTTTCACATATCTGTTCATGTTGACAGACTATGTCATAATACATCAACAGAAAGATCAGCATAGAAGAACAAAAATTCATCGCCTGACAGCAAGAGGAAAACTGATTTCTACTATTAAATTAGCAAAAATATACCAATACTTCACTACCAATAAGGACACCACAGCTAAAAGTATTTACCCTATTGTAATTCTGAATGAGCATTGGGAATTTTTTGTTTCAATAATCTTTAAACAGAAAAAAGGGGGAGAAGAGGGTGGACTCAAGGATGTCTACATCTTTAGAAGTAAAGAACTGATTTCTGCCAAACTATGCCGTTCCATTTTGGTTTTGTTAATATTTAAATATTAGTTCTAAATATTCATTTAATTAGAGAGCACTGAGCACTGTTTTTGCAATATTCATTTCAGACACAGGCTCTTTCTTACGAGGTCAAGGAGACGTGTGGAAAATGCTCTGTATCAATAGAGTGCATCAGCTTCTTTATATCTGAGAATTTCTACTCATGTAAAAAGTATTCTGACTCTCTCATTGCTAGATATAATTTTAATATACTATATTGAGCAGTGGTGTTTCACTAGGAATTTAACAATACCTGGAATAAATAATGTCTTTTGCAGCCTGGGGCAACATCTGCCACTTACGCATTAATTCTGGCCCTGTTTGAACACTCTACAACATATGCACTTCTCTTTTGTCTGTTATCCTAGAGTTGTGTTATACCCAAATATTGACATCATCTACTTTTATCAGCACTAACTGCTCTGAAGCTTCCTAGTCTCATGCTCAGCTCTATTTCTTTCTATTGATTATCTTCCTCACTCCAGCAGGTAGCTAGCCAGCGAGGCTGTCCTGAGAAATAGCTTCCAATGACTTTATACGCACAATTTACACGGAATTGTTTAAAGAAGATATTAGCCTCAATACAAATCAGTGAACCTCATTTAGTCAATACTGCACAATTCAGCTGTTGGCACCCTGTCACATGTTAGTCTTTAAAGTCAACTACCATACCCAATCTGCACATTAGCCATAGTATTTAGTTTCATATTAAAATGAGACTAGTTTTTCACTTTTCTTTTTGAAATCTATTCAATACACTTTTTACATCACCTCATTGAACCATATGATAGTAATATAATTTTAAGTATAAAAACCTGAGATTAAATGCTTGATTTTTGACAGTGTCCTTAAATATAATAAATTCAAAGGGAAATACTGTTAAGTTAAAATGGAGTGTTTTTCATTAAGTCCAATCAAATGGTAGACAACAAAGGATCTTTTATTTGAGAATATGAAGTGAAAATGAAAACCAGAAAACCTTTACTAAGAAAAGGTCTAGCTAAATTATGTTGGAAGGAGGTCTCCAGATTGAACCTGGGTGTTTCTTTTGCTAAAAATGAATTAAACTAAGATGCACTATGGGAGAATAGCTTACAAAGAAGGAAAACCTAGTGCTTTATAAAGATGAAAACGAGGCCTAAATACAGTTAAGTTAGAATAAAAACTACAAAGAAAGATCAAATATTAAAAAAAAAAAAAGCCCTACTTTAGCACCCAAACTATTCTTTTATCATCAGGACAAGGAAATTTGGGGAATTTTATTTTTTTTTTACCCCTTTTGCATTCCACAGCAGGGCTCTAAAACCCTAGTTGGACATTTATATGAAAATAATCTTTTCCTTTTAGCCTACCAGACTGTGATCTAAACTGTTATTTAGACTACATCTAAAAGATAGAAGAAAAACAAAGTATATGTGCTTGTCCCTGAATCTGTTACTTGAGAAATAAGATAGCTCTTCTGTTGTTTTCAATGTTGTTTCTGTATTAGACTCACGTGTTTTGGTGTATTTAGCATATCCATGATGTTTATACCACAATTTCTATGAGCATCTTTCAGCAGAAGGATAAAAATAGGTGTTGTTCCTAATTTTTGGAAGAAAAATACTTGATTTTGCTGTATTTGGCAAAGAAAAGTTTACACCGTTCCTGTAATGTGTTGCTCTCATAAAGCAAAAAATGCATAGACAACCTGCAAGGATTCATATCTATTATCTTTTGCAGGAGGTAAAAAAAAGACATCTGGGAGTATAAAGACAAACAACAACAACAACAAAGTCAACAAATCAGAAATCCCTGCTTTATAATACATTATCAATATTTTAGAAAATGCAAAAGGAAAAATGCAGAATCCTTTTTAAGTCCTGATGAACAGCCATCTGGACTTACTGATACACAGCTAAATGCTTTTTAGAGAAGGTAAAAATTATGTAACTAGTTAGCCACTGGGAATATTGATATCAGGCAATATGCTTTATTCTAAATGTTGGTAGTTTGAATATAAAAATAGAAGCATTTTGCATGACCTGTGCTCCCTTCTCTTTTCCCTTTAAAGCTCAGTGAGTGGTAGCTGAGGTTCTGAATGCCAGGTAGGAGAGAGATGCTGAAAGATGACCAGTCTAGCCTTCCTAATACATCTTCGTATGCACACACACACTCTCTCTCACTCACATACACATTTATTGCAACCTGACTCTCACAGAAAAGCCTTTTCCCTTCTCTAAGCTCCTACAAGAAACATTTCAGAAACCAAAGGGAAAAAAAAGGGAGTGAGGACAGAAATAGCTGCATATTCAGGCAGCAAAAAGGCAGGTGCGGTATGGCAATTCCTAGTGTTTGTGCCTGCTGCTCTGTGTTTGCTGTTGAAGGATTTGAGGGCTATTTTCCATGGGTCTAAATATGTTTAGTATAAGTGCACTTGGAAAGAGAAATCTTCCAGATACTGTTTGGTCTATTTACTTGGGTAAATCTGCTTATTTAATATAAAAGTTACGCTGTCCTTCAGTTGCTGTCTTCCGTGCATGTACCTACCCATTAACTATTATTGTCTTCCAATTACATTAGTAATTACTAAAGGAGATGCAAATTCTTTTTCTTATTTATTATACAAACTACATCTTGGGAAATCTTACAAAATGTTTATATGCATTCAATACTTAAATATGTTATAATAGTTCTACTGTAATGTTTCCTGTGAAAAGATAGTATGAACCAATAGTATGTTAGTACTTACTTCAGTCATGTCTTATAAGAATTGATAGATAGAATTGTAGCTGGAAATATAGTTAATTTGAAGTTTATTTCTGAAAATCCTAGTCTTTTAAAGTTAACTCTGGGTTACATACTAATATGTAATAGATATTCTGGATAAGCAGGTGTAATGATGTAGTAAATAAGCACACAAGGAGCAATACAGCACTTTGAGGGAAGATATAACATGTACAGTAAAACAACATATGCATTCTAAAAGTTTACAAAGTCAGGTTGATGTAGCTGTTTTCTTGAGGAATTAAAAATATCTTTAATGATTATTACCTGTGTCTGCTTTCATTGTGATAGCAAAAAAACCCACAAAATTTCTTACCATTGCTCATCCTACTTATGCTCATTATTAGAGACACAAGGATTTACTATGTGCTTAACTCAGGCTACTGATCACCTTTTCCACACTGTCTTAAAATGGTAACTGGGCTTGAAAAAATCCCTAGGAAGTAGATTAGTACTATTTAATATTTAGAAAAAAGGACAACTTCTACTTGAAACTTGAAAGTATTTGTAGCCCAAACAAATGTATTATTTTTTTCCTTAATGCAGATGTTTATACTTTCAGATCTCAGGTTTTCTTTAAAATAGGTCCTTACTACACACAAAGGTGCACATGAATAATTTACAGTCAAGTTTCCCTAGCTATTATGTTGAGAATATACTATTAAAAATACCTAATGGGAAAAAAAAGGTTAATTAAATAACATTGTCTTCCCCCCAAAAGCATCATTATTAAAATATGATTGTGTTACTTATCAGTAGACATTGTTAGTTTCTCTGCTTGATTAGCTTTTGATTAATGCTCATAAATTTAAATTCAGACATACTTAGCCTCTTTGATTTTTAGACAGATGTCAGTCAGCATTAGTGTATCAATTTTTCATCAGAAAATAGACATGCATGTTAAAACCATTTTAACAAACAGGGAGTCTCTACATGGGACCATATTATCAAATGCTAATTATAACCTTAAGATAAGCATTAACGGGGGAAAAAGAATGAAACTGTTTACAGAGCATGTGAATCTCAATTGGACATAAAACTGCCTACTTTGCTCCCCTCTTTCCTCCTTCAGTCTCACAGTTGTTTATGCAGTATGTGGAAATATTATAAAACTATTAAAGATATGTTAATTGAAGATATTCTCCTGGCATGACTAGCTTGGGATAAATATGTCAGCACAACTATCCAGGAACCAGTGACTGTGTGCCAGTTCATGTTGTACAGTTTTAAGAACACGTATGTAGCATGCTTTTTGAGTGTGCGTGTGTGTGTCTGTGAGAGAGTTTGTTTGTATACACCTCATTTCATCACCACCGAGCGTGAGAGCAGGTGTGTGCGTGCGCGCGCGCATGTGTGCACGCGTAGCCTGGTGAGAAAAGCAAGAGTGAGGTCTGAGGGTGGAAATGAAGAGCGTTGCCTTTTGGACAAGCCCTACTTGACCAAAGTCCTGCCCTCCAGTTTGAGAGAGGAGGATGGGAAGGGGCACTACAAGGGGCACTGCAAGAAAGGTCTGATACCGCAGCCCACCAAAGTCACCTTAGTTAGCAAGCATGTTAGAAAGGAAAGTTTTAGATATACAGTGCTTAAAGTCCTTTGAGCCATATTAAAGGAATCACAGCCCCACAAATCAGGCTTACTAATAAGACTACCTTTTGGGGTTTAAAGTTAAGTGGCAAACCAGATGCACCATTTCACTGGAATGCTAAAGATAATTCTAAAATTATGCTCAGCTGGTGTAATATGTTATTTTGTGTTTACAAGATGAAGTGGAATTTAAATTTTAAAAAGGGGAAAAGATTTTGAAGAGTTTTGAGGGAGGCCTATTTAGCTTCCACCTAATTTAAAAATTAGTCTTGGCTGTCTTCTCACTCCATCAGTCCTTGAATCAAAATTCCAAATCAGAATCTATTATTTTCTTACCGATGTTAAGCAGCGTTAAGTAGAGTGAAAGGCTTTTATTTACATTAAGGAACCAATCCTACAGTTTTCACACAGGAAAAACACCCTTTGGAGTCAATAGCAATTTACACAATTTGGCTTAGTATGTACAAAGCTTAAAGACTGTAAGTCACAATGTAAATTCAATATTTACCATATTTCTAAAAAAAAAAAAACCTTTCATTTTTCCACATTACTGAGTACCTTTTCTTATATTAGAATTCACTGCATTTTGGAAACACACCGGAACAGAGCACAACTTGCAGTGTCAGTGTTCCCTCTCTCCCTCTTTCTCCCTCTGCCTCTTGCCTATACCATTTTGATTTTAAATTTGCTGGAGCCTATTTAGTTTATAAATAACCTTAAACTGCTGAACTGTTCACTAGTTTATTTGAACAGGAGACAATGTTATTGAAACAAATCTAGTTAACAAGGTAATTAGCTTTTGCAATATTCCTCAGAAGGCTGGAAACCAACAGTTCATCACTGCACTGTACAAATAGCAGGATGTAATGTTAAGCCTATGCTTAAGAGTGGTTCTATCAAAGCTGACTGGTCGCATTACCAGCAAAGGTATTGTTTTTAAAAAGTATCCAAGGGCCACCTAAAACTGATTAATTCACTAGGAGTGGAAGAAGGAAAATATTTTCTAATAGTAACCCACTGTAAAAACCTAGCCTACTGCTAGTGTTGAAAAGATGGGGCTGGAACCAAGAAAATCCTTTTTCTTGCTTCCACAAAAGGCTTTGGGCCTAATTATTTTTAAGTATAATCCAGCCAACATCTTCTCATGCTTAGCTGCACTGAGTGACACTATTTGTGATGCCCAGTCTGCTGAAACTGAGCAGGTTGCTGTCAGTTTAAAAATGACTATAATAAAAGTGACCATGAAGATGGATCTTGTGATTTTGCGTTTCTAATCAGTCATCTGTGAAGAACACTTTTGCTTTGATTCAGCAGACTGGTGACAGCCATGATTGATAGTGCATGAGGATGAAAAAAGGTTATTAACTGTCTTCCTATTAAACTCAATGTATTACCCCTCTAGGTGCATCTCATACTTTAACTTAAAGTACTTACTCAGGTAAGGTCAAGAATGAACTCTATAAACACAGTATCCATCCTGTTGTAGATGAACCAGGAGCTCTAATGTTAAATTTTGAAAGTTCAGCATTAAACCATATCTGAATCCTGCTACCTTAATTACTGTGCCAAAACCAAAAACTGAGCAGTCCTTTGTATGCATCTAAATATATAGCTACACACAAATATTTTTGTGTGAAAAAGGGACAGATCAATTGTTTCCGTGTGTTTGTGCATAAACACACACACACACACACATATGTTTTACTTATTACAATAGTCCTAAAATAAAAGTTTGAATAATGTTAACAAAAAAAATGTGGAACGGGGATATGAAGTGTCTGTGGGACTAAAGTATAAATCCTACACAGAAAACAGCATTTTACCTGATGGTAGTTAACTTCACTATTAACTGGATCAGGTGTGATTTAATAATTTATGAAGACTTCCTATTAAAAGAAAATACAAGTGTTTTAGCATAAATGTAAAAATATCTATTTGTTGCCTTACAGCATGTTTTAGTTTTAGGGTTTATTTCCTTCTTTTTACTATTATCTTATCAATCAATACTCACTACTACCTACTGAAAAAGAAAGGAAAATGGCACATATATCCAGTTTTAAAATAATTATTTGGTAGAAATACCGATTCCTAGGATACTTCTAATTTCTAAGGATGCCTCTGTGAAGAGATAATTTTAAAGGAGTTTCAGGACAAAAGAGTGGAATACGTTTCCTCTGTTCATTATTATTACTGACACCAGAAATGAACTGAAAGGGGAAAGTTGTCCACGTTAGCATCTTTTTAGATTCACAAGTCTATTTGGGGAGTAAATACTAAAAAATCATGTGATCACCTTTTAGGATTGAGTGTTTTGCAAACACTTCTTCACAATCAATAGCATTTTAGATTTTTTAAATTGATTTTACCTTTATGAATAAGTTTCAGATGCTCTTTGAATTTGTTTATGCTTATCTTACATTACAATCATTTTCTCTTAAAAACATGTGGACCAAAAGATCAAAAATCCTGACTCTAACTACAGTGTGCACGCTGTCATCTGAAGGAATGCACATACACACTTGTTTATAATCAGGTCTTTCCCCACAATACATATATTCCATATTTGTCTTTCGGAGTATTAAAACATACTTTTAAATTTTGTTTTAAAATAGCCCTTCATTTCCTCTCTTAAATAATATAAAAAATATTTCTGCGCTCATTAAAATCATTTCAGAAGGAAGCTAGATCATTTTGGAGAAAGAAGGAAAAGGTATATCTCTATCCTGACTATTCTGTAATGTACTGTCACAGATAAAGTCTGCAACGTAAGTATATATTTTAATTTTTTTGAGGGGTTGTTGAATTTCAGTATCCCTTTCATTTTTAAACAAATTTTTTGCAAAGCGTTCATAGTGGGTTAAAAAGAATTCAGAATAAATATCATCTACCTAGTATGATGACGGTATCTCACAAGAAATGTTGAACAATCCTCTGTAAGATCTTTATTTCTGGAAAGTGCGTTCCTTTCAGGTGTGGACTTGGGAATAAGCACCAATTTTCCCTTCAGTAACATTTCTGCTTTATAATAAATTGCAATCCTCTTGTAGCCCCGTGTGGATTTACAACTGGCAGGCTTTCTCTCTGACAATTTGGGGTCACTATGGATATAGGTGAGCAATAATTTCAGGGGTGATGGAGATATTGACAGAATTTAACAGTCTAAGTTCCTGGGCAAATATTTGTAAAATGTGCACTTCTACACTGGGTTTTAGTTAATAAGACTTTTGGATGATATTGTTTGCCTTGTTTGTGGATTGTATTTTGTCTGAAACTATCTAAAATACTCGTTTCCATTTGTGCCTGTGTCGGTGCTGCAAAACATTTAAAGTAACAGCTATCACTCCTCCCTGAAGCACATTTAAGCAAAGCAGAAAGTTATAGCTATTAGAGGCTTAGTTCACAAAACATGTAGCATGCTTTTAGCAAACCAGAATTATATGAGCTAGGTGACAACATTTGTTTGGGGTAGCCTTATAGGTGCCTGGAACAGGTAAAGCCATTTTATCAGACTTCACACCAACCGGAGGCCCTGACGGTAGCGAGAGTTTCTGACAATGGGCCAGATTGATGTTTACTCACTCAAGAAGGGACTGGCAGGATTGGGCCCATGCTGTTCACTTTGTGCGTGTAACCTACAGAGAAGAAGTGAGTCTAAACATAACTCCAGCCATATGTAAAACAGTGAAAATGTTTCAGTCAACATGGATGAAATTAATAAAACAGATTTCTTCCTCCAGCTGCTTAAGAAGAATTGTTACAGGAACAAAACAGAAGAACCCAAATAATGAAACAAAGGACAGGGTAGGGCCACTTAACCTGGAACAATCATTTCCTCGGGTTAAGGTGTATTTGAAACTCAGAGCAGGCCTGAAACGTCAACTCTAGTGGTACCCTTTGAAACGCTTTTTTATTCCAGCGCTCACTGTGCACACGAAAAACAAATCCTGCAATAAACTGCAGGCTAAGTGCATGTGGCCCAACCAGGACCATACAAAGGCGACACACGTAGCATGTGTCACAGCCAGCAGCACATGAGTGACTTCGCCAGGGGGGATCCCTCATCTAGATCCCACTCCAGACGATCAGGGCACAACAAGGAAAAAGGCCAAGAAAAAAAAAAAAAGAAAGGGGAGGGGAAAGAAAAAAAAAAAAAGAGTTAAGAAGAATCAGACCCCAAACCCCACCTTCTGCCCCCCGGACAAACGAGGGCAGGTAGACCGGCGGGGAAAGCTGACCTCCTCCCCGCCGAGGGGATGCTGCCGTGGCCGGCGGAGGGCACGCAGCGCGGGGCGGTCTGCGCCCTCCGCCGCGGAGCCGCGCGGGGCGCGCTTCTCCCGCCGCGGAGCCCTCGCACCTGCCGGGCCCGCGGAGGGGACGGCTGCCCCCTCCCCGCCCCCCCCGCGGGCCGCCTGCCCCGGCCGCGTCGCTGCTCCTCCGCGGCGGGCGGCGGGGCCCCGCGGGAGCGCAGCGGCCGCGGCCGGTCCCCGCGCGGTCCCCGGCGTTGCCATAGCGCGGGCTCCGCGGCGCGGGGGCGCTGCCCGGCGGCTGCGGGCGGGCGGGCGGGCGGCGGGGAGCGGACGCGGCGCATCCCCGCGGCGGCTCTGGGGTGGGGGGGGTGAGGGGTGTTCCGCGGGGCTCCGCGCCCCGGGCCGCGCCGGGCCCCGCAGACGCGGCGCAGTGGGGAGAGTAATGAATTCCAGCAGAGAGCTGGAGAGGAAGCATTTTTCAGAGATCTGCCATATTTAAGATTGACCACACTAAAGATGTTATTAGCGAAGGGGGGTGGGGAGGGCAACGGGAGATGCGATAAGGGAAAATAGATAATGACACATAATCCAAACCAGAAGTTTGAAACCAAGTTACTTCGCAGAAAAGAGCCACAAGCTCAACTTTTTTTTTTTATCTTCCCTTTTTTTTTTTTCTCTCTCTTTCTTTTTTATAGGCTGGGGCTGAAAGACAGGGAGATAAACTTGTTAAGGAAAGAAATATTCCTCTAGCAACCGGGTAAATAAAATAGCTGAAGTGAAACAGTGAAAGACATGGGGGTAGGGAAATGCAAAGGACACACTGCTATTTAGAAACCCCAAAGGAAATTGTAAAGTAGGAAATGAAAAGGAGGAGGAGAAACATTTCTGTTGTAAATTAGAGGGAATGAAGATTAGCGGGAGAAAAGGGGGGAATAGCTGCAGAAGGTCTAAAATACAGCACCGCTGAAGATTAGGCAATGCTGCAAATATCCCAAGTGAGGAAAGAGAGTGGTGCGCTCATCTCTTCAGCCTGGGTGTGTGAAAGGGAAATGAGTAGGGATAATTACTAATATAGCACATGTCCGGAGGAACCAATCCAAAATAAGAGATAAATCTGGCTGGTGAAGACAGACAGGAAAAAGGCTGGAAGAAAACTTAGGAATACAGCGACCTGAGAGGGGAGGAAGAGAATTAGAGGAGGAGGAAGGCTTCCAAGAGTACAGGAAAACTCAGAGGACCAGCTGGAAAGGGAGGAAACAGCTACGGCAGACATGGGAAGAGGGAATGAGAGAGAGAGAGGGAGAGATTAAGGAGAGCAAATAAACCTGGGAGAGAGACTGGTTGGAGCGGATGGGAAGAAGGAAAGTGGGAGCGGAGAACTGGGAGAGAGGGAAGGAGGGACAGAGGGAGGGATGTGGGGAGAGAAGGAAGGAGACAGAGGGAGGAGACAAGGACTGAAGTCTCCCAGCCCAGGGAAGGTGCAGCACTGAGTGAGAGAGAGCTCACTCTGAGGGTTAGGTTAGATTTCCAGAGCTCTTAGAGCTCATCGACCAGCCCGCTGGAGTCACTATTCAACCCGAGTCCCAAACACACGCCTCACTAACTACTTTACAGCCACTTTCATTGATTTTCTTTATCAAATAAACATAATACCCGTTACAGCAACACTTCCTCTTCGCGCAGCCAGAATGCCACAAGCTCTGATTGCTGCATTTCTCCGGCTTGCAGTTCCCCACCTTCCACCTCTAAATAAATTCTGTTCTTTCACTTAAATGGTCAAATACATTATTGCTCGCAGAATTTTTCGGTAATCTGGAAGGTACACTGCGAGCTAGGCAAATCGTTTAAATTATAAGGTAAAGGGTCCCCGTCCCCATCGCCCTGGCGTGAAGACACAGCTTTCCCCTCACAATTTCAGGGGTAGCTTATATATTTACATACTTTTTTTCTGCTAATGAGTGGTAACTTAATTTAAAGGGCGATGTCAAAGTGAACGCTCCCGCCTGAAAAATGCAGGAAAAAATTAACGCAACTTTCGCACTTGCACCTAAACTGCCACTTGATCTAAGCATTTCAGCCTCAAAATTCAATTTTATTTTAAAAAATCCCCTAAAAGTAGCCCCCTTCAAAAGCTGGTTTTGAACCAGGCTCTTCCATATATGTCAAAGGGCTGTTGAATTATTCATTATTATAATTACTATCATCATTGTCATTATCCCTTTCCATGTGGAAATAATTTTATTATCGTAATTTGATATCTGAAGAATTTCCTGTTAGTCGTTTGATAATCATTTTTTTCTACTGAAAAGAAAAGTTTTGTTTATAAATGAGAGAAAAATATTTTAAATGCTTTTATGTTTACTATAGATTTCCGTTTATCTAATCGATCGGAATGCCAATAAATCGATTAAAGGTTTAGTGTTTTACAAACAACCATTTTGTGCTTTTTGATTTTACGTTCAGAATGATTTTAATAAAGCTAATGCCTTCTCTGAGCGTTTGTTCACCCCAGACCTAATATTCCATCATTTCTATTATTTACAATTGCAATTTAAAGTGTTTTTAATGAGAAAAATAAACACAAATAAAAGAAGGAAATAATCTGATTAAATTACTTTGTGCCTGTGGTCAACATATTTAGGCAAAGCCCTTAAAGATCTTGGTGAATTATATGCGATCATACAGTGATTGCGGAATATTAAATTAAACTTAGATAAATCCGCATTGAAGGAGGCAGCACCCAATCCTGAATTTATTTCCCATTTTCTATAACAGCATCACTGCGCTCCTCTCTTTGCAATGACAATGTGCCAAATCTAGGCATTTTGAAAACATTTTCCATATGCTTTAACTGGAGACTGATAGACAAAGAAGAAAAGGAGATGGTCTTTTTTCTCTTGAGGTATATTTCCTTTAACTTTTCCTCCAACCTTTTCTGATCTTCATCATTTTTAAACAAAAGTTTGAAAATCATTAGGACCTTTTTTTTTTTCTTTTACGGTTTTTTTTTCCTTATCGCGTAATCAATTCCTGAACTGTGGAGTTTCAGTTACGCTTTAATGCAGGACTATAGAACTATCATTTCTATACCTTGGCGGACAACATTTTGGGGAGAAAGCATTGATTCATTTAGTTTTCGCTTGCTGCTTTTTGTAATTAAAGATGGTTTTAATTATACTTTTTTGTAAGTCAGATCAGATGTGCTGCTTGCTTGCTGGAAGGTTTTTTTCTTTTAACGGTGCTTTTAATTTATGTGTAGTTTTTACGGATAACACAGAGGTGGTGGCTTTTATTTAGCTGTAAAATCCACACGTTTTCTTTGAAAACTTGGCTCCTTGGGCGAAAATAACTTTTCCTGGTTGTTTTATAATCGCTGTTTGTCGCAGAGGTAGTTTAGCATATTGTCTACACAACAAAGATTCCTGTTTTATTGGCAGTGTGGATTGTTGGATTTAGGTATAAATATTTCATAACTTTCCTCTTTCTGCAGTAAGATCGGTAGTTTTATTGGCTTTTTCTCCCTTTTTGTCTGTCTTTCTACCAGAACCGTTTTATTTCTGAAGTCCCTTTTTGTCCTTTTCCCGGATAGAATGTAAAATTTTTCCCTTGGATATATCACTGCTGGAAATATGCTCTTGGGCTTTCTGGAGGGGATGGGGGGGGGGGGGGGGGAGCGGTGGTAAGCGGTCGTTCTCCTCGATTTGCATAAGAGCTAGTGAAGTGCCTGTGAAGTTGGTGAATTGCTATTGTTTGGGGCTAGTCCTGACTGTTTTTGTTTATAAACACTGGGGTGGTTGCCGGGAGGGGAGGGAGGTCAGAGCACTGTCAAAGCGCTGACCTCTGAAAGCCCAGAGGGCGCCTGGCTCCTTCACCCTCTCCTTTCTCTCTCTCCCTCTCCCTTTTTCTTTCCCTTCCCATCCAAGGCCAGGAGCTCAGGTTCAGGGCATTTAATCCCCGCGATCTGCCCAAGAAAGGAGCTGAAAAGGGGCTGTTAAGGCTCCGGAGGAAACGCCGGCAGCAGACTTAGACCTGGAAGGCTTTTATTTATAGTAACGTCCGGGTGCGCGTTTTTGTGCGGCTCCAGCCAAAATAACAACAACAACGACAAAAGCCAATCGGGAACGGCACTATTTAGCTCAAAATCTCAGCAAGATGTCTATACTATTCGGCTGTGATTTTTGTCTTAGGTCACTGCTCGTTAGACGCACTTTCAGAAGGTGAATGCCAAATCTGGGGCAGTGAGGGCATAATTGAAATGCAATATGTTATCGTTGTTTTATTTCTTTTTCGAACAAAACTTTCTAGGAATGAGATCGGGGATTTTTGTTTTCTCCCTCCCCCCTCCCTTCCCTCCCCCCAGCCCTTTTTTAGTGTGTACTGGAATGTGTTTGATGATTGGGGGGGGGGGGGTGTTGTAAATTAAGAATAGATTTGTATACGTGATACCTGCAAAGAAAGAAATAATTAATAATAGCCAAACGCTTTGGGTTCAAAGTCAATTTCATCTCGGGAAAGGAAAAAAAAAAAAAGAAAAAGAAAAAAAAAAGTACAAGAGATTGCTATCAGGTTTAAGTATGTTTTGAAAAGAAGTTGCTGAGTTAAACAAAAATGTTAGTTAACACACTGCCTTTGTCAAATAGCCCCCGGGAGGAGAAGAGACAACAAAAAGGAGAGGAGGTGGGGGCTGGGGATCTGAAAGTGTCTGTAGCTCAGATAAAGGGTCTGTAACACTGAAATCTTGTAATACCTCGTTTCAAACTGAGCTCATCTATGGACTCAGGGAACGCAGTAAAAAGACACGGATCCCCTTTCCCTTGGGTTGGGGTCTGGGGACAGGAGAAGGTGGGGGAAGGGGACGTTTATTAGGGAATTATGTCGGTTTATTAAAAAGGGGAGCGGCTGTGGCTGTAATTATGCAGATCCTTGTGCCCCTGTGTGTCAGCAGCGCAGATTTAGGGAGTGAAATGAGCTTGGCGGAGGAAAGACGTGGTGTAAGAGAGCCCGGTTTGGGCTAGGATTTCTTTGTCTGTCAGAGAATGGTCAGTCTCGGGCTCCAGCCCCCACCAGATTCGTCTCGCCCAGGCCAACAAGTTTTCCTTGGGGCTGAGGCTGGAGGTGGTGGAGGACAGAAAGGGCTGAGAGCTTTTTTTTTTTCCATTTTTTCTCCCTTCCCTCTCTTTGAAATGTAACGTCACTATCAAGAGCTTTTTGTGGTTTCAACAGGAGGCTCGAAAAAAACCCCAAACGTGTAACGGTGCCTGCAGGAGAAGTTCGGAGGCGGTGGGCGGGGGGTCCACCGAGACCAGAGGAGAGGAGCTGAGAGGTTAGGCGAGAGTCTTCGGGGGCGATCAGCTGAGCCAGAGAGGGAGGAGAGAGGGGAGCGGGAGCCGGGCCGGGCCGGGCCGGGCCGGGCCGCGCCGCCGGGGAGCCCGCCCGCCGCCCGCCGCCCGCCGCCCGCCGGGTCCCACCGCAGCCGCGGCGGCCGGCCCCGGGTCCCCCTCGCCTGCCTCCCCCAGCCCGCGCCGCGCTCCGCTCTTATCACAGCCCACAAACCTGCTGCTGCTGCTGCTGCTGCTGCTGCTGCCTCCCGGAATTAACCTTCTTCGATTTTTCCTAGCTACGTGGCGATCCCCGGGTTTCTTCTAAACTGTTAACATCCCGTAGTGCCTTTTCTTTTTTTTTTTCCCTACACACACACACGCACACACCCCCGATAGCTACTATTTTTAGGGAGAGAGAAAAAGAGGGGGGGGGGGGGATTTAAAACGTTAGGAAGGACAGTAAACAGTGGCAGAAGAAACACTGAAAAATGTGGACTCCCCTCTCGCAATTCCTGCCTGTATCCTCCCCCCCCTTTGTTCCTTTAGCTGTAACTCAAGAACACCATAAACCTATATCCCCCTCCAAGAAGACAGAAAGGGAAAAAATCTACAGCCAAAAAAGAATGACTTGACTGTTCTGACGTTTGGTGTTTTGACATTAATGACATTAATGATATTGATGTTTCACCAGGAAAAAAGCACTAGGAATAAAGGAGGTGGTGGGGGAGGTGCGGGGGGACGACTTTAAAACTAAATTATCTTCGTTTCCTTATTCTTCTGTGACATTAAGTATACGTGTTTCTTCACTTGAATTTGAAATAGATGTATTGTTCTCAGGTGTTTCTTCATCACTTTGTATTTAATTGTCTTCAGTCTTAGGAAATGGGTTACCATCCTTCAGGCATACACTTGAATGGACAATGCATCCTTCTATCTAAGAGTCCCGTTTCGTCTACAATTTAAGCCTAAAAGCCCTCTTTCCATCGTACTCCCTCAATCTGATAACTATAAACGGGTTTCAGAGATTTCATTTTCACTCTTTGTTTG
Organism: Haliaeetus albicilla; assembly: GCF_947461875.1. Lineage (NCBI taxonomy): Eukaryota > Metazoa > Chordata > Aves > Accipitriformes > Accipitridae > Haliaeetus > Haliaeetus albicilla. The sequence continues at coordinate 43,966,646 of NC_091485.1, forward strand.
CATTTTTTTTCCACCGTGTAAACAACGATGCAGAATATCGCTACTTTCCCTATTACCTTCATTCACAGGGTGCAGTGCCTGTGGAAATCTGCATACATACGCTCACATTTTTTTCATTGATGAGCTGGTGCAATGCTTAGGTGAGGTTTGAAAAAGGAATAAAGTTGCTCTTACTAACCCTCAAGTGCCCCTGACTTTTCCTGAAGTTCGAGTCTTGGAGATTTTCCTGAAGTTTGAAGTAAGGTTTCTCTGGATTGGGGTAGGGCTCCTTCTATGTTCCCCTCTTTATTGGCAGGCTCTGATTTTTGGAATAGCTGTTCTTTCAGGCTGGCGATTTTTATATTTGTCTTATTTTTCCCTCCCCTTTCCGAAGACCTTTTTTTTTTTTTTTTTCCCCTCCAAAACTATCAGGACCTTCACTCTGACCTTAAACATCTGCTTTTAGCAACTCGGTTCCCTGACACTGGCCTGTGCTTCCTTAAGGGCAGCCTTAATTCATCATCAGGTGGGGATTTTCCTATTAGCGTTAGTTCCAGTACTTGCAAAATGTTCTCCTGGAGTAGAAGGTTTAGGGCCCAGAGAGGTGCCTTTTTCTGCCATCCAGGTTTTTGCTGGTTTGTTGTTGTGTGTGTGCGCTTTTAATGGAAGGTTGTGATAAAACCTTCCTGCTGGTTTTGGTGGTTAAGGCCTAAGACAAGGTTTTGACGTGTATCACAGGAATCACGAACTTCAAAGGCATGTCAGCTCTAAGGTTGTGGTTCACCTGCACGGGGTCCTTGGTACTGTAAATATCTCTTGCACATACCTGTGACTTAGTGACCATTTCTGGTCTACCCGTTTCTGGAATAGCATTATCAAAAATCTGCACGTGTTCCTGCGGTGTATTCGGATGCTTTTTGAATAGTCATGTTTTTATCTTCAGTAGGGGGTATTTTAAAGTATGTCTATTCCTAGTTTTAGTTAATTATCTTTTAATGAAAGTGTCAGTCATATTCACATCTGCAGTATTAGGTTAAGATAATTAGATTTTCAAATGAGAAGCAATCTTCTTAAATCCCACACAGGAAAATATTTGTAGAAGATTCCAATTTATAATGACATCTGTACATTTTACCCTAGTTTTCATCATAATAATCCCCCCCCCTCCCCGAATGAAATGTGTCTGGTAAAATATAGTAGATAAAATATTAATAAAATATCAATACTTGGAGGGAAAGTGGAAGATGATGCATGTATATGCATGAAACCTGTATTGTATGCAAAGAGACTCTTTCCCTGGGCTGATATTTACTTCATTTTGATAAGGCTGTTTACAGTTGATATTGTATATTCTGGAAGGCTTTGCTTTTTACTTTGTTGGTATCTCCAAGCAATTACATGGCAGCCACCAAATAAAGTGTGTTATGTTTTGCGTGACAGTGTGTATGCGGAGTGTATGTGCATATGTGTAAATACAATGTAGGATGCGGGTGCGCGCATGTGTGTATGTGTAAATAAATCCATCTTTATCTCCGTATGGGCAGTTATTCCCTGTCTTAGACGTATTATCTTTCCTTTTACAGAGGTGTCGGACGTTCATTATCCCATTGCAAACATATATTTTTCATTAAATCCCCATGAAAAGAGAGAAAAGGGAAGAGAGAGACAGACAGACAGGCAGACAGACAGAAAGAAAAATCTCCCTGATAGAATAATTAATTTGGACCCGTTTCTTTTAAGTTCCCGAACAGTTAAAAGAGCAAGTCTGCCGCCCCCCCGGCCCCCCCCGCTTCTTTCTTTTTTTTTTCCCCCTTTTTTTTTTTTAATTTTCCCTAGCCATCTACTCTGTGTGCCTGTGCGTGTGTGTCTGTGTTACTAATGAAGTTTGCAGACTTGTGTTTGTATCCACGAGCTCCTTTCTGCTGCCCCTTCTCCTCCGGGCTGAGCTCTGCGTGGCTCCCGCAGCCCCGGCGAGCCCCCGGCCGGCAGCCGCGGCAGCTCCGGCTTCCCCGGCTCCGGGGCTGCGCGTCATTTGCAGCCCGGAGAATGTTGATCACCTCACTAATTACACCTCTCCCTCTCCTCTTCCCTCTCCTCTCCCTCTCCCTCTCTCTCCCTCTCTCTCGCTCTCTCTCCTCTCTCTCTCCCCTCTCTCTCTCTCTCTCTCTCATTCCCAGAGTGCATATCGGGAATAGACACACAAAGACATGCGCACTCAACTTAATCAGCCATTTTTTTAAACAGGGCTAAAACGATAATAATTAGCAGAATAAAGACATATCGGATTTTCATTTCCTTTCCTCCTTTTCCCAACCCCTTCACAACCAAACAGCGAGACCGCGGTCGGCACATGCTTTAACAACTCCCGGACCCCAAAGGACCGCTCCATGCCCCCCACTTCTTGCTCAATCATTTTTATTTTCACCCAATAAAGTTGGAGGATTATTTTTTTTTTATTATTTTTTTAATGAACCTTCTCTCGTTTACTTGGATGTGATCAGCTGTTAAGTAAATAAAGCAAAACAAAAAAAAGAGGCGAAGATCCAGTAGGAACTGCAAGGGGAAATGGAAAGTAAGTTTTTTCTTTAACTTTTATTGAGTAGTTTGTGTTAAATTTAGGTCGAGTATCGATTATCTTTCCAGGCTGATCTTGCACAATCTTTGATATTTCGCTCTCGCTCTCTCTCTCTCTCCCCCTCTCTCTGTGCCTCTTTCTCTCTCTCTCACATACACACACACACTCACATCCCCAGATCCCATGTATCTCTCCCCTCTCTCTCTCCCCCCTTTTTCTGCCTGTTTCCCCATTTTTAGGTACAGTATTTGCTCTCATTTGGGAAAGAGGGGCTGCTTTTTTTCCTCTCCCTTCTTTCTTTCTCTCTCTCCCTTTCTCTTTTATTCCAGGGGTTACGTTTTGTTTGTGTATTTTTTTTGTTTTGGTTTGGGGCTGTGGGTTTGGTTTTTTTCTCTTTCGGGCTGTAACTTTCGGATTAAGTGGAGGACCCCGCTCAGTTTGCAGAAGAGGTTCGGGGGGTGCCCCCCACTTTTTATTTCGCTCTTTTTGGGTAGGGAGCTCGGGGAGGGGGGGGAATACTGTCAGATTAGGAAAGACGTTACGGCTGTCAGAAGTCATCGCCTGCCAGCCCCTTCAGAGCTCGCACTCCTGTTTCGCAGCTCGGTCCCCCCAAAACTTTGAGGTGCTTTTTGAAGGCGCATTCCGCTCTCCCACCCTCCTTCCCTCTCCTCCCCATCTCCACCCCCCTCGGCCTCCCAAACTTTCGTTTTCGGGCGGGGGGGGGGGGGAGGATGCCAGCAGGGCAATGGGGACCCTGGCTGCGTGCGTTTGTACAGGAGGTGTGGGGTGCTTTTTCCCCTCTCCCCCCCCCCCCTTTTATTTTGCAGGTAGGTTTCTGAGGAGCAGAGGCAGGGGTGGCTGTGCGAGTGGGTGTGAGTGTGTGTGAGTGTGTGTGTGTGCGTGTGCGCGCAGGGGGATCGCGCTGCTGGCTGCCGTCTCTGGCAGCAGGAGGAAGAGGAGCCCGTTAGGAGCGCGCCCTGCCTCTCTGTCAGTTTCGCCGCACGGCGCGGGGAGGCGACCCGACCCGACCCGACCCGGCCCGGCCCGGCCCGGCCCGGCGCGGAGCGGAGCGGCGCGGCCCCGCCGGCGGGGATGCGCGGCTGCCCGCGGGCAGCGGCTGCCGGCCGTGCGCCGGCGGAGCCCCCGGCATCCCCGCCGCGCCGTGCTGAGCCGAGCCGCCCCGCGCCGCTCCGCGCTGCAGGAAAGACTCCTGGCGGGCAGGGTCGGGGCTACTTCTTTCAGCGCAGCCTTTCTGAGATTTTTGAAAAGGCGGGGGGGGTGGGGGCCGGTTGTTTTGCGGGACAGGGGTCTGTTTTTTTTTTAAACCGAGGACTAAGGTGTTTAAAAAAAAAAAACACCACAAAAAAACCCCCAGCCAACCGAAAAAAAAAAAAAAAAAAAAGCTCATAGACAGCGAGAAGGCAGTTCGGTTCCTGCTCTGTCTAACTGCTCGTGCCAGAATCAAGTGCATCCCTTCCCATCACGGCGGCTAATGGCAGACGCGTCCCTGCTTCCCCCTCTCGCCTTACATGAAATTTCCTGCAAAAATGCTAATAAACTTTCCCCCCATCCGATGCCAACTTACGGCGGTTCCCCTCCACTCCTCCCCTCCTGCATCTTCTTCTTCCCCCACCCCCCCACCCCCCCCAGCCTCCCCAGCAGCGGCAGCAGAAAACGCACGGGTTGGTATTTCTTTTGTTACCTGCGAGCCGGGCGGCCGGGGGTCTCTCCTCGGCTACTTAGGGCACTGGGTCCAACCGAGAGAGGAGCCACATCAGTCGGGTTCAGCCTGTTTCACCTCAGCGCCGTCCCGAGGAGGCTTTAGCCACCATTCAATAACACACCCTCCTCCTCCTCTTCCTCCTTAGGTACCAAGGCAGAGATCGCAAACATAACACCCCCCTCCCCACCACAAAAAAAAAAAAAAAAAAAAAAAAAAAAAAAAAAAAGCCCAACCAAAAGACAACTTGCCAGGCTGAAGATGGTGGATTTACATTAAGCCAGACACAGGCAGGTTCACTCAGGAAGTCTGACCATCCCGTTTTCTGACAGTTGTATTTCCTCGGCTCCATTCCGTCCTCCTCTTTTTTTTTTTTTTTTTTTTTTTAAATTTTCTCTTTATTAGCCTTGTTCCGTTTTTAATCAAGGATTATGTAGTTGGCAGGAGGAGAGCGAGAAAGAGAGTGGAAAGAGAGGGCTCGCGTGCTTTTGGGGTGGTTGCTGTGAGGGTGGTTTTTTTGATGGTGTATTTTTTTTTTTTTTCAATTGTGTTTCCCCTGGATTTGCAGTGGCTCGATCCTTAGGAGCGGTGGTGGAGTGTTTAAAAAGATCATATGTAGCATTATATTTTTAGTTTGGTGGTGGATGGATGGAAGAGGTAGTGAGAAGCCTTTGCAGCCCTGCCTGTTGTTGGTTAGATTGAGGCAGAGACTTGGCTGCGATTGGGACGCGACTGTGACATGGGCATCGATCGCTTCCATTGAGAGCAATGCAAAAACACAGCCTGGGTATGTAACACTCTCAGTGCCATCAACACTTGTTTTACTTTATATTTACTGGCAAAACTGACAGAACGATCCGGAGTGCTTTTCTTTGAAATAAGGAATACAAACATTTGGATGGGAAGGTGCACAAAGAAGATTGTGGAAATAAACGGGGGGTTGAAGGTTGGGGGGTGTGTGTGGGGGGGAAGAGCCTTAATCATCGTTGCTCCACTTCCTATTCAACCGACTGTATTTAAGGAGTTTCTCTCTTTTCTCGACTGGGGGATCCTACTAAACTGGTTGAAATGAAAAAAATCAGACAATCAACCTTGAGGGAATATCTGCTAGTTTTCAGGGTTTGCGGTTTCAGCCGGTAGGAAGGCACACAAAATAAAAGATGGCTAGCCAGCTGTTTTAACCTCTTGCACCTGGCTCCAGAGCTGGGGCTCACCAGGATTATTCAGTTATTCGTGCTATCTGTGCTTGAATATTTATAGTGTACGATCTAGAGATCCACACAGTGCATTGTAGCATCTCTTTATCCTTTAGTCGTGGGCTTTTTGGACTTTGTCAACATAAACATGTATCCAATAGTTTTCATTTTTATGATAATGAACATAGAGGGTCAATGAAATATAGAGGGAAAAGTCGTAAATCTGCAAAAGTGAAACCTACCCAAGGAACAAAGAAAGGTCAGGTAAACCATCTGTGTAAGTCACAGCAATAGTACCTGCTGTTTGGTTTATGCAGTGATACTGCTTTATTATTCTCTAAAATGAAACTTATCCGCTAGATCAAGTTAAAACTAAAGGAAAGCTGTGGAGATGAGAAATGGCATTGCGTGCATCTTTCAGAATAGGGAGACGGTTGTGTTCCTCGGTTTTTGAATAGTTTAGGTTTATTTGTGAAGATGATGCACCAGCAAAGAACATATAAAGGGGGCCGAGAGAAATCACTGTTTAATATTGCAGAATTTACTGCTTCCATTCTGACCATGAGCCTAAATTTACACAATGAAATTTGATTATCTCTAATAACAATATTAGATCCTGCACTGGATGGATGAGAATTGAGGTGGTTTTGTTGATTGCAAGGGTTTAATGTTGCATTTCAGAATCTGATGTGGTTTAGCCTCCCTTCCATTAACTGGAAAACCCCTGAGGTTTTACAATTATTTCTTAAAGATAATACATTTAAGATTGCATTGGTAGGCTGAAGAAAAGTCATAAAGGCAAGAAGGGAAGCCCTTAATAACTCTTGAGATTCAGACATGTTCAGCAGTTAGATTGGCTCTGACTTCACCAAGGGTCGACAATGTGTCATTTCCATGAAGCCAAATTGCCCTCTGCCTATATGATATTAATGTGCAAATCAATATTTCAGGGATTAAATTTCCCTTCTTCATTTTTTATGGTTTCTACCTCAATAAGTCTCAAGTCTATTAGAAGAGGCTGGATGATTTAAAATCTTTCACTGCAGAATGGCTTGTCGTAGCCTTGTTTCACAGACCGTTTTTGGATTTTCGTTATAAAAGACTAAAGGCATTCCAAAGAAGTTGATAGTCAATATAGGGACATGCTCACTGTTGTAAAGCCCTTGTTCGATTAAGAGCTAAAAAGGTATTGAAAATATAATATATATGTTTGTATAATATATATACATTCTACTGCTTTAAAAATATTGTGTTAATCACCTATTGATTTATTTCAAAATCAATTGAAGCTCCTTTCTTATTAGTGATTTGTTCAGCATTCTTCAGCCTTGTTGTTAATTTTCTTAAACAGCATGCATGAATTAATCTGCTGGTAGACTGTGTTTTGGGTTTTCTTTGAAGCATATTTAAAACCAGGCATTTTTACCTATTTAAGCTAAGTGGTGTGAACAGTTTAGTATTGTGGGGAGAGCCAGGGCACTGTTTTCTGCACTTCGGACTCAGCATTGTTTTAATGAAGCTAAGGGGCGTTTTGTAAATATTTCATGATTTCTGCTCAGATGCTTATCAGCAATGTTTATTAAGAGTTTCTATTGAATATTCAGGATTGGTTAAAAATTAAAATGGAGCTATCTGATCTGGAAGGAAACAATACATGACAGAAAATTTAGGTCAAAATATGAGGTTGTGACTTTATCACATAATCTTGGGAAGGCCCTACTGTCTATCATTTAGTGTTGTTTTATAGTCTTAGACCATCTGGACCAAGTTCCGCACAGCTGCATGAATTTCATATGTGATAGAACATTTTTTCCATTCAGTGTGAAATGTTCCTTCCTAAAAACGTACACCAGACTCGCTTAATTTAGTCTGCTAAAAGAAATGCACATGAAAAAGGACAAAAGGCTCTTTAATCTCTGCAAGCTGTTTGTTTTTCTTCAAGATTCCTGTCTGTTTGGGTTTGAAAAGTCATGTTTATTGAGCAGATGATTCTGAGGTGTGACATTAAAATAATATATGATTTTTGTGCTAGTTTCTGCTCTCCTAGTTAATTTGCAGAACTACTTTTTATGCCTGTCAAAACACAGAGTTAATCTATTCTTATTTACAATTAATCTCAATAAAATTAATCTTAACTATGCCTTAGTCAGTAGCTTAAAATATCTAATTATATTCAATTAACTGCTGTCATAGTAATTAACACTGCTTAATTGCCTCTGCATATATTTATGTAAAGCTCATTAGTTACTGCTTGCTCTTTTTTCCTTTCTCATTCCCATTTTCGGGGCTCTGAGAGCACTGATGTAAAACCCAGTCTAGTTTTTGACAATTCGGGTCTTGAGGAACCTGTGACAATGGCAATACATGTGTTCGTAACCTGTTATGTGGGTAAATATTTGTGTTTTCATATGCAAAAAGGGTACCAGAGCTGGGTCTTTAAAGAACTTCCATTCCAGCTCCCCCCCCCCCCCTTTCTCCTACCCCAAGACATACAAAAATGTTTTCTAGCCTTGTTGATAGAAATATGAGAAGCCAGGTTAAGCTTTGTGTTTATAAATGAAGAGCTTTTCTGCATCTGCCTTGGGGCTGTACCCAGAAGGCAGAGCTTTGCTGCTCCAGATTCATTCAAAGGGTTAAAGACTTGGCCAAGGTTCAAACTGAGAAGCGCCCAGGGAAAGTGCATGTGAATATGTACAAGTTTCATGTAATTAGTGCTTAATTATATTAACATATGCAAATTGTCAACTTAGGAGCTTGTTGAGCTGGCAAAGATCAGCCAGGCACAATTGCTGTATTGTTCTGAAACAATAATGGATTTCAAGTTGGATTGTGAAAACACATAACTAGCTATCTAATTTAACTCATACCATGGTGAAATTTCATTAGTCTCCATGGAGACTGGTTTAATTGTGCTGACTAATGTTCTGGGCTGCAGAATGTCCTAAAAAGAAAGCGTTGTTTGCCTAATCCACCTTACAATGACACTTGTTTGTACATGTTTCCCTTGTGTGAGAATTTGCATATGCAAATAAATAGTTTCTCTGCCCCATTTGTCATGGCTGTTCATTACCCATGAAGAGGACATTGTTACTAGGCTGTTACTGAGTCTCCCAAGACAGGATAGTGTCAACCAGTCCAGCCACATTCTTTCATAATTTGTTTCTGATTAATAGACCAGAGTGAGGCTCATTCTATTCAGGCCTCTGCAAAGGGAAGGTCAGTTCTGTCACTGAAAAGAGTTTCCGCAGCAACTGAAGTTTTTTCTCTCCCTCCCCCTCCCCCCTCTTGCTTTGGCTAAAATAATCATATTTAAAATAATGTATTCTTGCTCTAAGGAATACCTCCACTAATAATCTCTAGTTTCCTAAAGCAAAAGATAGGAAAATAAAGGAGATTCTGGTATTGGAATATTAATCCTGTTTTTGACAGAAAGGTAAACTGATATAATTGCTTTTCAGTCGAAGGAATGGGGGTTTATACAAGTGTGAAAGCATCGGAAAAGGATTAGCATTTTTTTGCATAATGAAAAGCTCTGTTGAATAGGGCACTGAATGGTTGACTGAATGACTGAGATGAAAGGAAGATGAAAATGCAGGCTCCTCTTTCTTTATGCCTATGTTCAGCTCTCCCTAAAGTTATGTTTGTCCAAGACTTGAGAAAACAAGCAGAAGCTCAGATTTTAGCAACTTGCTAAGATGCCCCGAGTTTCCATCCTCATGTGAAGTAATATGTAGGAGACTAGTGCAGTGAGAGGATGAGAAACACAGGTTTGTGCGGAGGGGAGCTCCAGGAACATGACAGGCAAACCAAATATTGACTATTGGGCATCGAGGATTCCCAGCACTTTGCTTGGGGGAAAGAAAGAGGGAGGAGGGGGAGCGGCAGGGAGGGAAGGAGCTATTTTAAAAGTTGCCAATGGAAATCATGCATCAACGCATAATAATCTAATAAAGTTTGGTATTCAAGGAAGCAGGGTTTAGTCAATATCTGTTTTAATTATTAAACTACTTCTCTTTTGGAAAAAGTTATGAATTCTGACTCAGTGCTAAGTGTTTAAGTGGCACAGGAGCCTTGCTGGGGAAAAAATGACTCTCTTCGTTCGGCTTCGAAAACAGCGAAAGCTTACCGAAATGGAAATTGATGCACGCACATAAGGAGCGGGGTTTTCGGCGTGACTGCATCAGCCTACTCAGGTGGTTTAAAACAGTGGGATTCCAGTAGATTCAGGTGGCGAGAAGGGCCCCGGCCTCCTCCTGCCATCAGTGTAGCCCCCACTGACTGCAGCCGGAGCAGGATCAGGCCCCCAGACAGGGCTGCAACTGGTTAGCTGTTGACAATGTGATCAGTGCTTCTAATTATGTTCTCTCAACAGTAATTAGGGCAGTTAAAATACCATAAGTGTTGAGCCACTTTTGAAAGTGGGAAGTGGTTCTTTTGTACGTATGTAAATCAAATGCAGTGTGAATAATTATTTGTATGTATGCATATTAAATAAGCGCTCTTTTTTTCAGGTCAACATAATTACCGATTTAGAGCTACTGTGGAAAACTGTTGGTAGTTAGACTACATATCAACTTGTTTGGGGGAATTTTTTTTAGTTTGCAGAACATTTATTTGTAAATGCTTCTTAGTTCAGTATTGGGCTTGATCTGAGAATATTTAAACAGTTAGAGATGCCTCTAAGACATCAGGATTATTTAGGGATAACTGAAGTAAAACTGTAAATGCAAAAAGTGCTTGGTAAAAATAAAGTCACAAAAATTCTCTTTTAAGATGAAGTTAAAGACCGTCTATGGGGTTTGAGAATGCTTTACTGCTAACTTTATGAAATTCCTTAAAACTTCTCTTAAAGGAACATGCTTAGGGGATATTCTTTCATTCTGGGAACAACTTGTTAGTGTATTTCCATAAGAAAAATGTGTTAATTTAAAAAATAAATTCATTTATATTTTAAAATATTGTTAACCAAGCACCATGTGTTGTCTCTGGCAAAGTTCCAGCCACTGTAGAACTGGATAACACATGGTTAATAATAACTTATGTGATGTCTGCATTCTTACTGAATGGGCAGAAACCCAGCACACTGAGATACTGGGATTCAAGAATTTAAAGAATAAGATGTAACGCAGAATATGTTTCCGTGAACAGATAGAAGAAACTAAAAGACACGTATAGGTTGCTTTTGCCTAGTAGGTAAAACTAACCTAGTAGGTTCTGTTTGGTTGTTGTTGAGATTTGTTGTTGTTTTTGAAAGGGGTAATAAACACATTTATTGATAGCAGGGTTCAGCAGACCTGTAGAGATAAACTTGTTTTGCAAAAATAAGGGCAGCAGGCTTAGTGTTTAATACATATTACTCTATTCCTTTTTTAATAGTCATTCTTTAGTACTTTTATACCAGTATTTTCATTATTATTGCAGCTTTTGCTGAGTTCCAAACTAAGCCAGAAAAGTTTGCACCAGCCTGAAATATGGCAGTCTTGTTGAGGAATGACTTTTTCTGCTTAAACAAAATATTCTGAGGGATGGTTTAACTAAGTTATATGATCAAAATAAAAGTTTGCCATATCAAGATGCTCTTTTATATGTTCGCAGTACTTGGAACCAGCTTTCTATTAAAAAAAAAAACCAAACAAAGAGAGAGAGAGATTTAGAAGGTAATTTGTCTAAATTACATTTTATTTGCTTTTGGTACTTTTGAGAACAATTTTAAAGATGCCCAGAAACTGGGATCTCTTTACAGACAAATTTAGCGGACTTTTAGCACTCAGAGTGATCTGGTAGGCTGTACCAGCTCCTAAGAAGGTGTTATAGTCCTTCAGGTCAATAGTTGACAAACTAAAGGCTGTATATACATGATAGACCATGGTGACTCTGAAAACAAACATTTACCAAATAGGCTGCAGCGCTGTCTGCAGAACAAGTGATGCACACACTAGATGTTCATCTAAAACTGTATTTAAATGGACAAGCATTCTGCTTCTGAAACAAAGAAATTCTTACAAAATGCCTGTGTTGACGTGAGCCTAGGACATGTAAACCCAAAAGAATCGGATTCTTCCCATTCACCCCAAACTAAATTAACAATAATTCCCCTGAAATCAGAGGAGTAATACAGGTGTAAAACTGGCAAGACATACAGTCTTGATATTAGCAGAAAAAGAATCGGGCCTTTAGTTAACCAGTTGACAATAATCCCATAAAATCAAATTTAAGAGGTTTCATGTTCTCTTTTTGCGCTACCATTTCCATTTTTTAAGGATGATGTGCTTAGTGCAGAAGGCACCAGAGGGTCTGTAAGAAAGAAAGAGGTTTTCTAGAGAGGCTGATGGGGGGCAATTCTGTTCCTTTTACCAGGTAATAGCAGAGCTGAGGCTCTGGGAGCGGCAGCTGCTAAAGGCTTGCTCCTCCCTGTTTTGACACTGAGGCTGCCTTATAAATTCACCTAATCTGAGATGACAAGGCACCTGTCACTGGTAGTGCTCCAGTGTTTGGGGCACTGATGGAAACCTGGAGTAATCCCAGTTATTTCCACACGTGTTCCGGAAGATGGTAGTGTAACGGATCAGAATAATCTCTTTTTGAAGAATAACAAAAACATAACTTTCTTCTTTCCCTTCACTTGTTGGGGAGGATCCTTTGATTTTTGGTATTTGGAGGGTGAGAGCTTTTGTAAGAAGAGAGGGGAAAAAAAAAATCCTTGGATTTGCCGAGTGTTACGTGATGATTTCAAATGCAGGTGGTTTTCCTGTGTGAGAAGCCATGGCTGTCCACCTTCAAATAAGAGTTTCTCCTTGTTTAATACCTAACACTTCGCGTGCCTTCCCCACTCCAGAAAACAAGGTTCTGAGTGAAAAGTAGCTCCTTAAACAGGGAACCTATTCCTGTGGGTTTCACTCTGGTCCTTTTATGTTTGGGGTTTTTTTAATATTTATTGAAATATGGTTATTGATTTTGTTTACAGCACTGAGGGTTTAAATTAAAGAAAATGTAACATTTCTAAAATAAATTATTTAGCTATATGGCAAATGTGACCCCTCAATCCCTCAGTTCCTTTGAGTTTTATGAGCCGTTCACCAAAAAAATCACTTTCTTTGCCATTGCAGTGCAGCCATCTCTGGGGTGGGAAGTGTCACCCTGTGCACAAACAACCACGAGCCACTCCACTGCAGCACAACAGTGTGCTTCGGGACTTTTTCCGGCAGGAGCAACCGATTGCTGTAGGGAGGCAAAATATTTCTCACTGGGTCGTCAGCCAGCGCACTGGGACAGGCATTTCAGCTTCAGTGAAAAGCATCACTGGAGTTTTAAGTCCCAACTGCTCCGGCCCGTGAATTTCTCTTGCGCTTGACGGGTGGTTTCCCCAGCGCTGCTGCAGTTTCCAGTTTTGACCGAGGGCCTCTTCCGAAGTCCAGCGCCGCCTGATCGATTTCCCCGGGTTTGGATCAGGCCCTTGCAAAGAAGAGTGTCATCTACTGAAGGCACCGGCCGCAATTCAAGCAGCGGCGGGTCAGGGCTGCCGGGCAGCCGCTGCCTGGCCCCGGCCCCGGCCCTGCGGCAGGCAGCACTCGCTGAAATCACAGGGCAGAGCGGTGCGGTCACAACTTTTTTTTTCCCCGAGTGGGTGGAAAGGCAACAAGAGACAATGGAGTAAAAAAATGTTAGTATTTAAATATAGCAGAAACTGGGAGCCTGACAATAACCCAGCTACTACAGAGTCAATTCAGCCATCTGGAGATTGTGACACATCCAGGAAGGGGTAGGGGTGGGGGGGAAGACCTTAAAAATGAAGGATTTCATTCCATGTTGAACTGTATTCTCCACGCAGGCTGCTGCTTTAATGTGGAACAGCATAGGTCTCTGAGTGGTTTTGTGCATCAAAGATGTACGTACTGAAACACCTAGTGTCTCGCCACAATTGGATGTTATTCTTTCTGGACCGGAGTTGTTTCGCCCAGCACTGAGTTTACTGGTTGATATCAGTTTGTTTTTCAATGTTATCATTATTTAAAAATAGATTTTGAGGCTGTTTGAATTTTTTAAATACATACAATGGCAGTGATTTATAAACATTCCTGGTTTCAGCTGTAGCTGTACAGAAGGGTTGAATCTGCTCTCAGCATATTTTTTACATGATTTTAATAATTGGAGGCAAATATATTAGAAATCTTTTAGGTTCATTTAAAAATCTTTGCAATTTAAACAAACGCTGAATTGTGTAATGGTTTGTCTGGGAATTACTCAGGCTGCACAGTGTAATAATGTTTTATTAGCTGTCATTTGTTTTCTAGGAAGAAAATGGTGATTTTTATGTTGTGTGTTACGTGAAAACTTGGCACTGAAATGGGACAGTCCCTGAATGTGAATTTCTAAAAAGGTGGGACAGTAGTTGCCCAAAAGGTGAAGACTTGAGAAAAATTGGGGTGGGTCATTTCTTTCCTGAAATGAAGCAGGGTACAGATTAGGAGCCATTAAGGTTTGCCAGGAGTTGCTGGTCATAGAAGCCTGTTTAAGTGCTCACTGTCAACAAGGAAATCATGGGCAGCACTTAAAGTGGCTCACCTCTGATTTATTCATAAACCTCACACGAGCACTTGGCTTTGTTCTTGCTCTGGTAAGGGGGAACTGATGCCAATAAGAACAGGAATAAAGAGCTTCTTGCATGGTCCAAAAGTGAATAGCACTTTATCTCAAAGCATGACCTCCATTCCCAAGATCTGTTGTGTTACAGTTGACTCCGCTAGATGTGTATTCTCAGATGAATTGCTAGAAGAGGTTACAACAAATATATACTTTGTAAGCCCTCTAGATGTAACAAGAACTGTGTAACTGGAACTTAGGTTCTAACTTGACAGAAAGGTTGTGGTATTCGTAGTGAACTGAGAGATTTCCGTTTCAGACAGCGCTTTATGTTGGTGTTTTTAATGTGAGTCAGAAAACAGTATGATTATGTGGCTGCGATTCAAGCAAAAAAATTATATTCTTTAAGGGATTCATTTAACGTATTTTGATAAAAGCAGACACACAGAAATGTGAAGTAGTTCAGAGACCAAAAAGAAAAAAAAAAGACAAGAAAAAAGTTGACTTCGTTTTTAAGGCATATTTGATTGCTGCTGCTTTATTTTTGTTTCTCTAAAAAAGGCAAAGTAGTGCTCGCTGTCCATGATGGGGGAAGGGACCTTTCGAAGACGGTCAACTGCCATGTTTGCACTGGGGCAGAGGTTGAGTACAGTTACTTAAATCCCCAGAGAAACATTTAGTTAACGCTAGTCTCTTTCTGATCCCGTCTGAGTCTGGTTTGCTTTTCTGCTTTTTAATGAAGTTTGTTTGTTGCTATGTTTAGGTTATGTTTTTAAACTGACTTGCATTTTCACAACAGATTTGACCAAAAGAGTCATAATGGAAGACAGTGATGAGAGTTAATGATACGTCTTTGATAAAGCAGTCCTCGTGTGCAATCTGATCACAGCCATCAGCTCATTTGTCATGGCTGAAGTGAAAATGTCAGGACCAATGAGTGTATCAGTGCTGAAGGGGGCGAAAGGGCTTTTGGAGACACTTTTGTGCTGGGAGTGGGCCATAGCTTAGATGCAGCTCTAGGGAAATACTGGGATTAGCCAACTCTGTGCACAAATCCCTAGCATAACAGAATTAGTTGGGAAAATGAGGTTTGTTAGGGAAAAAAAATCTGTAGAACTGCTCCAGGCTGCAGCCCAGGAACTATGCAAAACAGTAAGGCATTTTATTAAAATAATTTTAGCAACGTGAACGTACACACATTCCAACAAAAATCACAATTGGTAGCCAACATTATAACAAAACCCTCTTAATGCATTTTGCATATGTACGTGGGTTTGCTTCTAGAAAAAAAAAGTACATTTAAAATAAACACGGCCTTCGCAATCTTAAAAGAAGGTTTTCTGAATTTGACACAGTGGAAATTAATATAACATATTTAAATACGAACTGATGATGATGATCTTTTTGCATGGGTTAGTTCAAATAAAAGATAAGGGCAGTCTCCCTGCTGTAGACACTTCTTTACTCAAGAGGCGTAATTCATACTGTAGGGACATATTGATTGCCAAACTGGGACTCTGGTATGGCTAGCCTCTTCTCTCTTTGACTGGTCTGTACAATATGTTTCTGAAGAACATCACAGTAGGCAGATGTAGGATAACCTATTGTATATGCCTGCCTTGACATGATCGCAAATGCAAATTTTTTAGACCTCTGAAGAGCAAGGTTTAATATCCCTTACAAATTTTTTTGTTGTTGTTCACATTCATTAGAATAACTCTGAATACTTTTGGCAGCCAGTTTCCATTCTGTTTTTTAACCTTGGTAAATTCATGATCTCAATGGTATCCTGCAGCAATGAGTCCTACTGTCTAATTCCTTTGCCTCTCTCATCATCAGGTTTTAATTTGTTGAGCTTAGCTTTCTTGGAAACCTGCTACTTGCCTTTTGGTAAGCCTCATCTTGCTGCCTGTTACACGCCTAGGAAGAGCAGGGTGCTTTTGCCGCTACGTTGTCCATAAAAATGCTAAAGAAATCTTGATTTCTTCGAGGTGAGGATCCTACTTGCCAGACATATTCAGCTGCTGTGGAACTGCCTAGGTGTTTAACCAGGTAATCCCATTACCTGCACTATGCCAGACCAAGAGGAATGAATGGGAGTGAGTTATTCCATCTCCAGTGCATGGAGCAGTTACTGAGGAATTATCCAAATAGTAGTCGTGTGTGGATAACTGTCTGTCTGGCTACACCAGTTAATAATGGCTATTTGCCTGTGGAAGGGATATTTACTTGTTTTGCTCCCGTGTGTTTGATATTGCAGAATTGGGGGTGTTTTAACTTCACAGATCCGTGCCGAGGGGGTTCAGCAGACTGTCAGCACTGGGCTGAGAGCAGTTTTTCCTTTGTTTGATGTTGCTATTAGAGGTGCTGCCTCAAGTTTATCATCTTTCCTTTGGATTTAATGGAAGGCTGAGGAGAAAATTAAGTTTGGTATCGGCTCCATTGTATCACTGATCTGGTAGCTGCCACCATTACGCGAGGCCTTCGAAACGGAGCAGCGTGGCAGAGGACAGCACCGGCCCTCGCTGCGCTCTGGGTTATTAGCGTGTCTGTGCTGCTACCGTGTGTTGCACAGTGTTCGGCCATGGTGGAAAGCTCTCGCTTCCTTTTTCTTTCTCAAAACTTGGGCAGAAGTTTGGGAGCAGGCAGAACTAGTACGTATGCTGATTGGAGTGGGTGGAGAGCAGGGGGTGTGTGGCAGAGCCTTAGGCTGTGGCTCAGATACCAGGTAATCGCCTCTGGTAAGCCTAGGCTTCCTCGCAGCGGGCTTGGAGCTAGCATGTGAAACTACCTTTTGTGGTCACGGGCTTCAGGCCCGTGGTCCTTCTGGGCCTTCTCGTGCTATGAACATGGCCACAGGGACTAAAGATACCAGGTAACCTCGAGTCTGGCATAGAAACATGTAATAAAGCTGCAGCCACTCGCCTTTAAACCCCAAACACTTCTCTGTTTATGCGCGTCAGTGTGAGTGGCAGCAGCAAAGTAATTTATTTAATCTAACTAGTACTTATCTTTGTTAGGAGTCGTCTGCAGATTTCTTCCATTTCATGTACGGTGAATTGTCCTCTTTCAGATAATGTGCTTGTACAACCTTTTTTTTTTTTTTTAATTCTATTGATTTACAGTATTGAAGTGAAATATCTGATACCTGTTTCCTGCACTTTGACTGTACGTAGTCAAAGAAGCTGATGAAATTCTTCCCTCTCTTCCACAAGCCCTTTAGCTGTTTTAAATGTATAATTATCATTGCATGTCATTTGATAGCTGCACTAATTGCTGCCAACCATTGTCTGTTTGCACTTAATGCTGAAACCTGATCAACATCCTGCTTTGGTTGATGTTTGGTGGTAAACTTTAATTAACTCTTATTGCATTGAAGAAGAGCTCAGTCTCTGTGCTAACTAATCATTTACCTTCATTATGTCCTGACAGCTCCACTTGTTCCTGGTACTAATAGATACACCAGTCAGTAAATAAACCTGCAAACCTTCATGCCTTGAAGTTGTTCCACATTGATATTTTGTTGCTTAAAGTATAATGGCGTAAAGATAATTATTTCAGTTAGTTTTGTATCTCTGCTTTTCCAGACACCAATCTCAAATTGCCTTTTTCATGCCAGACAATATCATTTTAATAGTAACTGTAGATTTAAGATAACATTATTCCTTCAGCATGGTTCCTATATACATGCATCTTTTGAATCAATACAATTAAGCTTGTCTCCTGTTGGAATTCTTGTAATTATTTTTCCTGAAATACTTTTCCTGTAATGATATTGAAGTTAAAGTAATCAGGTTACTGGCAAATCATGTAAAATTCAACTCAAAATTGCTGGCTGCTTGATTTTAATTTGTCTGACATCAAGTTTGTTTGAAAAGGGATAATATGTGGTTAAACCAAGGAGCTTATAATTATGGTTGACATTTGTTTGTTTATAATGAAATCTAATTAAAGTTCATACATTTTAAAACACAAAAGTTAATTACTGAATTGCTCACTTCACTTATGCACAGCAGTCAAATTAACTTGCAGAGCAAAAAAAATGACAAAAGACTATGCATAATAAAAACAAAATGCCCAGCTGATCTTGGCAATACAAAACAAATTTGCCACGATAATATTCTAGAAAAAACAAATGCTTTATTAATAACTAAACTGTTTAAAAAACATCCTGTATTTTCACTGACCAGGCTGATTTTAATACAGAGTAATATTTAAATGTTTAATATGATTTACAATACCCACAGCTTTTTTTTTTCAGATGCATAATTGGAAGAGCCTTGCACTCTTGTAAGTGTGCTCAAAAGCATGATTCTATATTTTTTGTTTTCATCAGGACTCTTTCTGAAGTCATCTGGAGTTGTAGTATCTCCCTGAGAACTGGAATGTTTGCTTGACTACCTGCCTTGTGATAACTTTTAGAAAGATAATTGCAGCATTTTTAGCATGGAAGAAAATCGGTATTAGGCAAACAAAAAAGTACTGTAACATTTATTTCACAGTTGGTCTTGAGACCACAAAGAGGTTAGGTGAATATCGTAGAGCCACTTTGACTCCCTAGTCATTGTTTGTTAGTTTTGCAATTCAGTCTTACCTTCTGAATGTGCTGACAGAGGACACATCCAGACTTCAGTAAAATCACAAAGTTTGTGATAATTCACACTTTGAAAGATTATACTACTCTATTTTATGTCATTAAAGTATTTTAATATACTTACTTATGTTAATATTACATTTTTCTTAAATTAGGCCTAAGTTTAATGAAGCAAAACCCTACATTTCTGTAACTTTTTTCTTAAAAGCTATGAATGCAAACTATCTCTTCCATAGTGCCTGAGAACAGGTGACAGATCCAGGCAGTGTGATTTTACGTGAAGACAATTAGGATTAATTTTCTAGCTGCTTCTATTTAATTTAGTTCCATGTGAGTTTAAAACAACATCTAATGTAAACTAACTTTGGTCAGAGTTAAAGAGATTAAATAGTGAAAGCTTTACAGATTGGGAGTATTGACATATGAATAAACACAGTAAATATGATTTATTAATTCCTAAAATGATTGATGCAGAGAGTTTCTTTAAAGGAAAAAGGAATATGGATTCAATAGCTAAGCTTTATATTTAGCAGGATTATTAACTTGAACTTCCAAATTTAATAGGGATTTTGGGGGTGAAAAGGGAAAGCATGGGGGCTCTTTTCATTAATGGCATGCTTGTAAAATTGAGTGTAATTTACATAACCTTTCATAGTGTATATTGTGTGTGTTATAATACAGGATCTGATTGATTTGTAGATTAATATTTATTTAGTAAAAGAAAATCAAAGGGATTAAGCAGTCATCATTTTAAATCTAATCCTACTTTGCATAGATGAGACAAAGGGAGGTGATTAATGCTCTAATTTCACTGGGTTACTATCATTCAGATGCACCTTTCTCCAAAAAGAAAGGGGAAAAGTTGGTGCCTCCTCCTAGTATTGGCAAACAAGAGTTTTCTAGCAATACTTTAAATGATTAGGCCATTCTTTGTTACTAATGAAGTAATCACTACAGAACCTCAGTGCCAGGTCGAGTAGTAGAAATATGGTATGAAAGTGAGAATTAGAAGGATAATTACAGTTCATGTTCTTGTCTCACACCGA